>NW_004958115.1:0-1071 GCF_000276665.1 Chinchilla lanigera
AAAAAGACAAAAGACAAACAAACAAAAAAAAACAACTGCCATGCCAGGTATGGTGGTACACACCTGTAATCCTAGCAGTCAGGAGTCTGAGGCAAGAGGATTGCTTCAAGTTCAAAGCCAACTTGGGCTACATAGTGAGTTCAAGACCACACCGAACTACACAGTGAGACCCTGTCTCAAAAAAAAAAAACAAAAAGAGGACCAGGCATACAGCTCAGCAGCACAGTGCCTACCTGGCAAGCACAGGTCCTGAGTTTGATTCCTGCCACACAAAAAAAGATAAGAAACTGCCAAACTTGGGCTGGGGATATAGCTCAGTGGCATAAGTGTCTGCCTGGCAAGTGCAAAGACCTGAGTTCGATTCCCAGTACCAAAAAAAAAAAAAAAAGATTATCAACCAAGGTTAATGATGTCAGCCATGTACACTTGCTATGTGATCTGCTTCCCACTGGATCAAATAAACAACTAAAAAAAAACCAACAAAAATAAAACAAATAAATGGCTTTACTTGTAATCTTATTGATCATAGTTTCTTTTTTCTTTTTTTTCTTTTTTTTTGAGACAAGTTCTTGCTATGCCCTTCAGGCTGGCCTTGAGCTCACTTTGTAGCCCAGGCTGATCTCGAACTCATAACAATCCTCCTGCCTCAGCCTCCCGAGTGCTGGGATTACAGGCATGTGCCACAACGCCCAGCTCTTGATCATAGTTTTGTCCCACATTGTACCCACCTTGTGATCTTGCTCTATAAATCCTTTGAGAAGCGGGCTCTGTTGGCAACCCATGTGGGACCTCTCCTGTCTCTCAGGAGCTATTCCTATTCCCCATTTCTTTTCCCAAATAAATGTTCCCACTCCTAAACTCTGTTGTTCCTTAGAATTCATCCTTCCACTTCAGGGAACATGAACTCAGCGTATTGAACAATTAGCAGGATGGGAGTTACATTTATTTCCCCTATATCATGTGAAGATCCTATATCATTTGGAGGTCCTATATCACAATCCTATTAAAAAAAACGAGGGGGGGGGGAAGAACCAGGCATGGTGGCAGATGCTTGTAATCCCAGCACTCAGG
>NW_004958116.1:0-1096 GCF_000276665.1 Chinchilla lanigera
GATAGAGTCCAATTTACATTCTATGATTCATACAGGGAAAAATTATACTCTCCATTATATTCCATCTGACCTTTGCATGATATTATGCTTAATTTTATGAGTTAGCAAAAATAGGTTACAGTGCCCAGTTGACTGGTCAAATAACAGTGTAGATGTTATATGAAGGTAATTTTTAGATGTGATTAACTTTTAAATCAGTAACTATGCGGAAAGGAAATATTCTCTATAAAATTATTGGTCCAACCCTATTCGCTTAAGACTAGAGAAAAGACTGGAATTTCCTAAAGACTGCGTAATTTTGTTTCCTGACTGAGTTAGGACTGCAACATTAATTCTTGCCGAAAGTTTTACACAGGCGCACACGCACACATTCTTTTTGGTTCAACTTCTCTGAAATGCATTGACTAAGACACATTCCATAAGTTATTTGTCCCCAAATAATAATAAATAATGCCTTCAGGGAAGCATAATATTATTAAATCAGAGCAATACACTCTCTTTAAACAATCTGTTTTTGTAAGATAACCATGTATGTTATATTTTAAATTATTTTGAGAGTAAAATTAAACACTGTATATAATTACAGTAAATTAGAGATTAACATATATTCTCCAAGAAACTCCAAAAACATTGTTGTCTTTAAAAACTAAGCACAGCATTTTTTGGTAAATGTTGGATCATTTTCTGTTTCAAATTCAGTCTTTTTTCATGCCTTTAGTACTGAAGTTTGCAGGGATAACCATCATCCTGTGACACCGAAAGGAATTTCTGGTATAAGCAGTGCCTGCATGTTTTAGAATTTCATTCACTCAACTCAAACAGCAATGTCTGTAGTTGATGACTCCAATGCTGAAGCATTCACAGGTGATAAAATCCACAGTGCTGCCCTGAACATTAAAGTATTCTTGAGTAGAATGCCCACTTCTTTTTGCTTATTAGATTTAGTACCTCACATCTGTCTGTGGTAGAAAGGCAAAAATTGCACCTGAAAAATATAAAAGGGAGAAAAGGATTTGTCTAAGTCTACTGCTGTGATAGAGTCCAATTTACATTCTATGATTCATACAGGGAAAAATTATACTCTCCATTATATTCC
>NW_004958117.1:0-1102 GCF_000276665.1 Chinchilla lanigera
AGTGACACTCCACTCATGAACCCAGAGCCTTCATTACCTAATCAGCTCTTTTAAAAGAGTTCCCCTTTTTATGGGAATGTGAATAAGTAAAACTGTTAGGTTTTGGTGCAAGTAAAAACAAAACAAAGTAAAAAATGCATTTATTGTGGGCACAAGAAGGCTTTGGAGAGAGAGAGAGAGAATGAGAGAGAGAGAGAGAGAAAGAGAGAGAGAGACCGACACAAGGATCTTTTAAGGGACGGGCCAGAGAACAATGGCTATATAGGGAGAGGGTGGGGCTGGGCTTTAGAGGGCTGTCCGCATGAGGTGGCTGATGGTGATTGGGCAGGTGGTGGGAAAATTGAAACAAGAGGTTGTAAAAAGAAACTAGGAAATTGTAATGCAGCCAGGAAGGAGAAAGGTGGAGGATGGCACATAGCAATCCCTGGGCTGTGCCATATTTGCTCATCAACATGGGTACCAGGTCGAATTTTAATTTAGATGGAAACCCATCTAAAACCGCTATGGAAATTGTTACGGAGGTTATTCCAAGAAGTAAGAGTAGACATTCCATTAGACCCAGCTATTCTCCTTCTAGGTATTTTGCATAAAGAGATAAAGATATTAAATCACAGTGATATATGCATACCCATGCTTATGGCAGCACATTTCATATTTAAAACTTGGAAACAGCTATATATCCATCAACAGAAGAATGAAGAAAGAAAATGTGGCATTCACATGCAATGGAACACTACTCCACTGAAGGACCAACTGAAATCATTTGCACTTTGACACCATAATTCTAAGTGAAAGAAATAAAACACACAAGCTTCAAAATCACACTGTCTCTCTTACATGGGAAACCCATAATATAAGCAAAATAAAAGATAAATAGCAAGAAGGCCAGGGATATATCTCAGTGGCACTGTGTCTACCAATCGAGCAGAAGGTCTTCAGTTCGATTCCAGGTTCCAAAAATAAATAAATAAATAAATAAATAAATAAATAAATAAAGGGAATGAGGTAAGGTATCTGAGGATAGGGAGCAGCAGGATCATTCTTGCTATGTTAAGCAAACATTTGCTGAACCCTGGACTCTGACCTCCACGTTTGAGTCATA
>NW_004958118.1:0-1079 GCF_000276665.1 Chinchilla lanigera
GCTTGGTGCATGAAATTATAAAGGGGTAGAACCAACAGCACATAGTCCTACAGTGTACCAGGGGCAAGAGATCAGCTTGATTTTCACATTCATCCATCCACTTGGTTGGCTGGTTGGACACTAAGACTGCCATCAAAAGACAGAAAGCAGACATGGTGACGGGAGAAATCACAGAGATAATGGAATTGTTGGGGTGTTGAATGTGGCTTGCATGTTGACATCCAACACAAGACATTCCAGAGGTAATTGTGCATATGGTTCTGAAGCTTAGTACAGAGGTGGGGGTGGGAGTTTTCAGTATTTAGATAGGAGTTAAAATCATGATAGTAGAACCCCTGGGAAAAGAGAGGAATTAAAAACAAACTTCTAAATAATCCATGGTTTGATTCAGCATCTCAGAGGAACTTCTTGAACTTGAAAATAACTTGAACTGAAAGAAAATGAAAATACAGTGCATCAAGCTACATGGAATCAGGATAAAGAAATGCCTTAAAATGACATTTATATTGGTGAATTCTACCAAAGATTTAAAGAAGAAATAACAACATTTCTAACCAATAGAGGAGGAAAGTACACTTCTCAGTTTATTTTATGAAGCCAGCATTACCCTGATACTGTAACCAGACAAAAACAGAATAAGAAAACTGTAAACAAACATCACCCAGGAATGTAAAATTTAAAAAATTTCAACAAAATATTGGCAAATCAAATCTAGCAATACATAAAAATAATATACCTCAGTCAAGTGAGTTTTACCCTGAGAATGAAAAACTGGTCCAGTAACCAAAATTAATCAATGCAATCTGCCATATTAATCATCTAAAGAAAGAAAAAAAGCCGACGAACATATCAGTTGATGCAGAAAGGAATTTAACAAAATTCAGTATTGGTTCACATTGGATGATCTCAGCACATTAGAAACTGAAGGGAACTTCTTTGGTTTTATGACGGGCATCTGCCAGAAATTAGAGATACAGCAAACAACAAATTTATTTATTTATTTATTTATTTATTTATTTATTTATTTATTTATTTTGGTACCGGGAATCGAACTCACGACCTTGCCTTGCCAGGTGGGC
>NW_004958119.1:0-1009 GCF_000276665.1 Chinchilla lanigera
CCTCCAAATCCCAACATAACCTCCTTCTCTGAACCCATGCACTGCTCACCAGGGAGAATCGGAGCCTGGCATCTGGCACTTGTCTCCCAAGCCTAGTGACCCAAGGTCATCTAAAGCGTCCTCTCATCAGAAAGACCATCTTTGACCACTCAGAGTGGAATAGCCTCCTCATGATCTTAACACAGCATCTTTATTTTCTTCCTAGCACTTACCACATAGAGAGTACTTGGCCCTAGTACCCATCCTTGATTCCTACGTAGTGTTTAAGCTTCTTAAAAATAGTTGTCTTGAATATCTAGGCCACCTAATTTATAAGAGGAGCCCTGCTGCAGATTTCTTAAGTGAGAGTGTTCAACCAGGTTTTAAATCACATCTGGTCTATTTATCACACCCCGGTACAAGTCAGACAAGCCCTGTAAACTCCAGGGAAACCGTAAGGAAACTGAAGGACCTTTTAAGCAATAAGGTCACAAAGAGTCACTATTGTTAAATAGCCTGTATTTGAGGTCATTAAAACTTTATTGTAATTATGTCACATTACAGTATCACCGTAATCATAATTTCTGGCAATATGATGAAAGGGTCTGGAGGTCTAGGTAAGGCTAAAATTAATCAACATCCACTTGGACCATGACCACTATTTCACGAGACAGCTTCAGACTGTACCTGTGGACTCAGAGATACCTGGTTCACACCAGCCTTCCTCGCTTATAAGGGTGTGACTTGAGAAATACTCGAGTTTCTGGTCACTCCTTGACCTTGAAGGTTGTAAGTGAGGAACAGAGGAAATTCCTGCAAAGTTCTGGAACATGATAAGCACTCAGACACCTTAATCACCATCACCCTCATCGGCATGGAGCAGTTATTTCCCAGGGCCATTTGCAGCACAAAACTTAGCAGGAGTGCATGTTCTTGAAGCCTGGAATGACAGAAGAAAGCCCAGTTTGGGACGACCGTAATTTGTAGACCCAAGAGTTTGTACTTTTGTCTTAAAGCCAAAGAGTTTTAA
>NW_004958120.1:0-1048 GCF_000276665.1 Chinchilla lanigera
GGTAGTCCATGTGCCTCCATGCTGAGAAGTATGCTAATAATATTGCTTAACCAAAAGTTAAAACATATTACAGTATTTACATTATTTGAATGGGGAATACAGGAACTAGGAAACTTAATTCTAAGCAATACTCAAATCATATATTATACAAGCGCTCTTAATGTGTAACATTAGGAAAGTTCAGGGGACAGCAAAGTTATTTTATACATCTCCTGTCTTTCCACATTAAAGAAGGTAAAACAGTGGCATCTTCACCTCTCTGTATTTTTTCTTCTGTTTACCATGAAATGGTCTCTAAGATAAATGGTTTGAAATGCTCCCAGTGTGAAAAGTCATTTCATATGTGTGATAGCAGAGTGAGGAGAATGTATAAAGACAAGACATCAAAATCTTCCTCAGATATTATTCTGTTTTATAGAAAGGAAATTTGGAAAATCAATTTTGGTAGTAACAAAAGATATATAGGAAGGAAAAGATACACATTATTTTACAATCTTAATTTATCAACTGAAGAATGTCAAGGAATCTGATACTTTTTTCATGTGAGGGACGTTATATTTTGAAATCATAAGAGATATCCTTTTATACAATATCCAGTTTCCTGAACTGCTTCCCCATAGCCCTGCACATGGCTGAACTAAATTTGCAACATGTTTTGGCCCAGAGGAAAAACTATGGGCCGTGAATTCTTGGCAGTTGAATGAATTATAGCATAAACATTTGCACCATGGCTAATAGGGCTATGAAGAGATTAGTCTTAAAACAAAGCCATGACTTTAAAGATTGAGTAAAGTAGCCAAGAATGCACAGGGAAAGAGGGTAAATGTGGAAGATTAAAAGGGCATGTCACCTCCATACCTAGACTCATTTCTAGGAAAGGGTGAGTACGATGGGCCAGAGAATTCCTAAATTTTGTCAGAATTTGGTACAGAAAGGGTATCTACTTCTCCTGCTTGAGTACAAGTGGCCAAGTTCCTATGGTTTTGAGGAAGAGAAAAGTGCTTTAAGCAGAGGTCTTATTCTACTCCTCACCCTACCTATGCATGCA
>NW_004958121.1:0-1072 GCF_000276665.1 Chinchilla lanigera
AGTCAAAAAGAATAAATAAACCTTGCAGGATAAGCAGCTAAGCAAAAGGGGAAAAATGAGAAAATCAGCAACAGAAAAATAATCCAATGAAAGGGTTAAGTCAATACCACCCAGAAATAACTCTCAATGCAAATGGTCTCAATTCCCCAATCAAAAGACACAGGTTAGCAGAATAGAATAAGAAATAAAACCCAACAATATGCAGCATATAAGAAAAACATTTAATTCAAAAAGATATGCACATATTAAAAATCAAAGGATGGAAAATAATATTCCATGTAATGAGAATCAGAAAAAAACAGGAGTTGCTATCCTAATTTTAGACAAAGTGAATTTCAAGCTAAGACTGATCAGAAGAGACAAAGAAGGTCACTGCATATTAGTAAAGGGAACAATTCAACAGGAAGAGTTTAAAATTATAAATATATACACACCAAATACCAGCACATCCAACTTCATAAAACAAGCACAGGGCTGGGGATTTAGCTCAGCAGCAAAAGCGCCTGCCTGGCAAGCACAAGGTCATGAGTTCGGTTCCCAGTACTGGAGAAAAACCAAAAAAAAAGAGAAAAACCAAAAAAAAAAATAAATAAAACAAGCACAGACATAAAAAGTCAGATAAACACCAATACAATTGTCATGGGGGACCTCAATATGCCACCATCACAAATGGACAGATCAACTAGACCAAAAAAAATCAATAAAGAAATATCAGAGCTGAACAAAACCTTCAAACAAATGAATTGAATAGATATTGACAGAGTGCTCTCTATCCAATAACAAAAGAATACACATTCTTTCCAACAGTACATTGGGCTTTCTCCAAAATAGACTATATACTAGCCAATAAAGCATGCCTAAGTAGATGCAAAAGAATCAAAATTATTGCATGTATGTTATCAGATCATAGTGCAATGAAACTAGAAATCACTGACAAAAGAAACCACATGAACTATGCAAACACACATGAAAATTAAACAATACTCTCTTGAATGATCAATGAGTCACAGATGAAGCTAAAGAAGAAATTAGACATTTTCTACAATCAAATGATAATGCCATACTGGAACCT
>NW_004958122.1:0-1063 GCF_000276665.1 Chinchilla lanigera
GGTTTTTCTCTGGTACCGGGAACCGAACTCACGACCTTGCGCTTGCCAGGAAGGCGCTTTTGCCGCTGAGCTAAATCCCCAGCCCCTTAGTAGTTTCTTTTTATGAATAGCTAAATACAACAAGTCAAGTCTACACTGTCTCCCTTGGAGGCCATAGTCTGTTTCTGTTTATGGAAAAAAAAAAAAAATTAGGAATTACTCTTAATGGGAAGGAAATCGATGCATTCCACCTAAAACAGTTTTAAATGCAATCAAACTCCTGCTACAAAGATCATTTGATTCATTCATTCAACAAATATGAACATTACATATCAGTTGTCCCGGTTTTTTTGGTCCTTTTGAGACAAAGTCTCACTATGCACTTCAGGCTGGCCTCGAACTCACAATCCTCCTGTCTCAGCCTCCCAAGTACTGGGATTACAGGAGGGTGCCATCACGCCTGGATGTCCCGTTATTATAGACAGCCAACTTAGGTAGAAATATTACAGGCAGTCAGACATGACTGGGCCCTTGAAGAGTCAGCATGAAAGATAAAACACATCATACCCGTCACACCCTTTCCAGGAAAAGTCCTTGCACGTTCCACCTACACTTGCTCTGACTACCTCCCCATTGGATCGTTACCTAAGCAACTATACTTGCAATCTTATTGGTTGGCCACAGTTTTGTCCCACCTCACACCCACTTTGTGCTTTCTAATTGGATCAGTATTACCTAAGTGACTATACTAGTAATCTTATTGGTTGACCATAGTTTTGTCCCACCTCACACCCACCCTGTGATTTTCCCATTGGATCAATAGTGCCTAAGTGACTACACTTGTAATCTTAGTAGTTGTCTATAGTTTCGTCCCACCTTGAACCCACCTCATGATTTCCTACCCACCTTGTGTGGTTTGCTCTATAAAGTTTTCCTGGAGAAGCGGGGTCCCTGGCTACCCACTCAGTCTCTTCCTGTCTCTCAGGAGTTGTCTCTCCCAATAAAGTTTTCCTACTCCTCACTTCCGTTGTTCCTTAGAATTCATTCTTCAGGGGCTGGGGATTTAGCTCAGCGGCAAAAAGCG
>NW_004958123.1:0-1123 GCF_000276665.1 Chinchilla lanigera
AAAAAAAAAAAAACCAAGGAAAAAAAAGAATAAACATAGAGAGTTTTGGTGATGATCATAACATTGTCCTGTACCTTGATTTTGGTAGGGAATTCACAATTTTATGCATTTGTTGAAATGTATAGAAATAAACATTTCTCAAAAAAATAATTCATTTAGTGTAAATTAAAAGTCTTAAACTTAATTATTAGTGATCACCTAAAAGAACCCACAGGTATTCTCAGAAAAACATTGGAACCAACACTTTGAGTTGTCTTAGTTTTTCTCATGCCATCTAAACCATAGGTCAGGATTATAGCCCAGAAGTTAGTAGTTTAATATAGTATCAGGAATTATGCTAGAACTTATTGGAATAAAATAATAATTATTTCATTGAAATTCAACTGGTAGAGTCATAGAAGATAAATATTAGGAAAAATATTGATTGGTGATAACAGGTTATCAATGATCTAATACGATACTTATAATGTAATATGTATAAATTAGTTGATATCTTTGATACTCTATCATAATCAGAGCCACATTATGTCAGTCTATACCCTATTCCATTCTGAATTTTCACCATTCAGAGTAGAGATTATGAGATGGAGGTATGGGCCAGATTAGACCTTTATCCTTGGCCCTACTCAATATTTGTGAAATTGTTTTTTGAAATCAGAATAGTAAGGTGTTAGAGGCAGAAGACTGGGTAACAGATATAAATTGACAAGAAAATAACATTCATGAAAATAATGAGTCCAAAATCTATACTGACCTCTAGTGTGCTGTGAAATATAGGTACCATTGTATGTTCTATGGTGTAGCTTTATTTGCCGATACTCCATACTAAATTGTCACTATGTGGTTCTTTATTATTCTTTGTTTTCCAGAGAAGGAAAGCCTAGGAGATACGTTGTATTAGGCATCTTGAGTAGGAAGAATGAAAGAGGACAGGTTATGCAGGAAAATATAGATATCAAATCTACCATGACACTATTTAGCTATTAACTGCTAAATATCAATAATGCCTCAGTTTCTCAAGAAAGATAAGTAAATAACTATTTTAAAACCTTCTTCTTCTTCTTCTTCTTCTTCATCTTCTTCTTCTTCTTCTTCTTCTTCTTCTTCTTCTTCTTCTTCTTCT
>NW_004958124.1:0-1123 GCF_000276665.1 Chinchilla lanigera
AAAAAAAAAAAAAAAAGGAAATGCCAATTCATAAGCTAATTTTAAAAAGCCTTTACCTAAACCTTTATCCATAGAACTTTCACCCTATATCTCCTCAAAAGTGTGTCTATATGTTGATCCTGTTCCTCTTATTTCTAGAATCATATCAAATAAGCCTACAAATAGCAGTTTTCTATTATTAAATTTCAAATGTTTTTTAACAAATCATATTTACAATTGACTTTTTTTGTTGTTTTTGAGACAGGGTCTTGCTATGCAGTTCAGGCTGGCCTTGCGCTCACTTTGTAGCCCACGCTGGTCTCAAACTTGCAACAATCCTCCTGCCTCAGCCTTCCGAGTACTGGGATTACAGGCGTGCGCCACCACGCCCGGCTACAACTGATTTAATTCTTCACTGACACACATGCACTAAGTGAACAACAGGCCATGCAACAGTGAGGAACTTCTACCAGTCTTAATAAACACCTTGCAGAAAGGGAAAAAAAGAAAGCACTTTTGATAAGTAACGTCCTACAATTTAAATTTAAATAGCCACAAGCATGGTGGCACACGCCTATGATCCCAATACTTGGAAGGCTGAGACAGGAGGGCTGCTGTGAGTTCGAGGTCAGCCTACACTATATAATGAGTTCAAGGCCAGCCTGAAACTGCATAGTAAAATCCTATCTCAAAAAGACAAAAAAAAAATTCCATTTAAATAACTGCAGCCATTAAATTGAAATAGGTCCAATGGGCTAAGTTGAATGAATACTCCCTGGGGTTATGTTTGATGCCATTTACAATTGCAGTTTTCTTTTTTTGTTTGTTTTGTTTTGCTTTTTGTTTTTTGAGACAGAGTCTCACCCTGTAGTTCAGGCTGGCCTCGAATTCACAGCAATCCTCCTGCCTCAGCCTCCCAAGTGCTGGGATTACAGGTGTGCACCACCACTCCTGGCAAGATGGCAGTTTTCACTGACACTGTTAGATACGGGTTTTATTGTGACATTTGCAGGTTAGGGAACATGTGACCTTCATCTCCTTAGAAGTATCTGCACACAAATAAGCATATACTATTTAAAGTACACTGGCTAGGGGGCTGGGGATTTAGCTCAGCGGCAAAAGCGCCTGCCTGGCAAGCGCAAGG
>NW_004958125.1:0-1081 GCF_000276665.1 Chinchilla lanigera
TAAACAGAGGTTTCACTTACTATTCTATATTTTCTCCTTCAGTGTTTGGAATTGAACTCACTCATGCTTTCTAGGCAAATGCTCTACTACTGAGTTACGCCCATTCCATTTAAAAAAAATAATTTATACAAGTGAAATTCTCTTTATTGTTTTTTTTGAAACAGGCTCTCACTGTGTAGCTCAGGCTGCTTGTGAACTCACTATGTAGCCTGCGCTGGCCTGCAACTCAAAGCTGTCCCTGTCTTAGGCTCCTACAGTGCTGGAAATACAGGTGTGTGCCATCATGCCTGGTGAAATTCACCATTCTGAAGTGAAAAATAGGCCAGGGATATACCTCAGTGGCATAAGCACCTGTCTGGCAAGTACAAGGCCCTGAGTTTGAGTCCCGGTACCAACAAAATAAAATAAAGTGGAAAATAGAGTGTAATTTAATACATTAGCAATACGTACAGTCACCACCTCTATCTAGTTCCAAAACATTTTTATTACTCTCAAGTAAAACCCCTGTACTTATTAAGCATTTTCTCACTGGGTGTTGTGGCTTAAATTTATTATCTCAGTACAGTAGGAGTCGGAGACAGGAGGCTCACAACTACAAACCCAGCCTGGGCAGCTGAGCAACTTAGAGCCTGTCTCACAATAAAAAATAAGGGCTGGAGGGCCAGGGATATAGCTCAGTGGCACAAGCGCTGGCTTGGCAAGTGCACAATCCTGAGTTTGATTCCTGGTACAAAAAAAAAAAAAAGGCTGGAGAGGTAGCTCAGTGTGTAGTCCTTGGGTTAAATCCTGAGCAACTCCCCCATCATCTGCCTGTCGGTCTACCTATCGATCATCTGTCTATCTATCTATCATCTATCTTATATACATACTCCCATTTTTTCCCTTTCTGTAGCTCTTGGCAATCACTAATCTTCTTTCTGTGCCATGAATTTATTTATTCTGTGTATTTCATGTAAATGAAACCACATAGTGTGTGACCTTTTGTGTTTGTCTTGTTTCACTTAGCATGTTTTTAAGATTTATCCATACCGTAGCCTGTACAAGCACTGCGGTTCTTTTTAGAACTGAACAATATTTGTAT
>NW_004958126.1:0-1122 GCF_000276665.1 Chinchilla lanigera
CACAGACTGACTTTGAACTCACAGATTCTCCTGCCTCAGTCTTCTGAGTGCTGGGCTTACAGGTGTGCATCACCACACCAGGCTTCACTATCAATTTTACCTTCATGGTCTAATGTTGACAGTATCAATACTACTCTGTTTTTCTTCACCGTCTAGGAGGCCAATATTATGTCTTTCTGAGATCCAAAGATTGTACTGTACCTTTCTCTACTGTGAATTTACTACACTTTTTCAGAAATCTCCACTTTGGCTGGGCGTGGTTGTGCACGCCTATAATCCCAGCACTCTGGAGGCTGAGGCAGGATGATCACTGCGAATTCGAGACCAGCCTGGGCTACAAAGTGAGCTCAAGCCCAGCCTGAACTGCATAGTGAGACCCTGCCTCAAAAAGACCAAAAACATGGGGCTGGGGATTTAACTCAGTGGCACAGTGCCTGCCTGGCAAGCGCAAGGTCGTGAGTTCGATTCCTGGTACCAGAAAAAAACAAAACAAAACACACACAAAATACACACACACACACACACACACAAAGACAAAAAACAAACAAACAAACAAATAAGAAGTCTCCACTTTTTTCTTGCAAATAGTTACTGTGCTGGTCAACTGGTGTTCTTTAGCAATGTGACCCATTGTAACATCAATGGGTAACTTGTAAATCAATTGTTGAATATGACATTTTGCTTACTTTTTGAAATAGATGCAACAAGTCTGTGTACAATGTCATACAATTTATTATTGCATGAATAAAGACATGGTACCTGAGGGTAAATTTCTAAATTCAAGGTGTAAAGTATCTTTCATCTACCAGCGTGCATATATACATACCTTTAGATTGTATCTTTAAAGAGAGAAAAAAAAACAATAAAAATGATACACAATTTCAAAACAAGATGATGGGAAATTAACAATGGTTATAGCTGGGGCATGGTGGCCCATTCCTATAATCCCAGCACTCAGGAGGCTGAGGCAGGAGGATGGTTGTGAGTTCAAGACCATCCTGGGCTACAAAATGAGCTCAAGGCCAGACTGAAATGCATTGTGAGATCCTGTCTCAAAAAGACAAAAATGAGCAAACAAATAAACAAAACAATGGTTATCATGTTGCTTTTTTTTTTTTTTTT
>NW_004958127.1:0-1122 GCF_000276665.1 Chinchilla lanigera
CAATGATTTAAGTTTCTACATTAAGAAGCCAAAAATAAAAAGACCACATTAACTCCAAAGCTAAGCAGAAGAAATACAGTAATAAAGATAAAAGCAGAAATCAGTGAAATAGAAAAAGGATAAACTATAGAGAAAAATTAATCAAACCAAAAGCCAGTCTTTTGAATGGACCAGTAGAGTTGAAAAATATCTAGCCAGACAGAATAACAATAAGAGGGAAGACACAAATGACCACCACCATCAATAAGAGGAACCAATTCAGAGTTTACAGATGCTAGAAGAATAAACAAGTTTAAAAACAATTTCAGTCCAAAGAAATTCAAAAGCTTAGACAAACAGAGTTGGAAGGTACAAACTATCAAAGCAAATTCACAAAATGGCTAACAAGAATAGTCCTAAATCAATTTTAAAAATCTTAGGGCCTGGGCTGGGGTTATAACTCAGCAGCATAGCACCTGCTCAACAAGCACAAGGTCCTAGTTTCATTCCTGGTAAAAAAAAAATAAGTAAATAAATACAATAAAATAATATTGTGAACTTTCTCCCCAAATTACAGGTTTTGTTGGCTTCACTGGTGAATTCTAACAAAGATTAAAAAAGAAATAGGGCTGGGGGTGGAGCTCAGTGGTACAGTGCCCACCTAGCATGCACAAGGCCTTGGGTTCCATCCCAACACCATGGAAAAGGTAAAGAAAGGAAGAAATGGTATCTATACAAACTCTCTCCAAATAGAAAAGGACACTGTCCACCTCATTTTGTTTATCTGGATTTTAGTCACATGATCAGTCAAATGCTATCAAAACCAGGTGAATGGAGGGAGGATGGTTAACAAGTGCAGGGGTGAGGTAGACAGGAGGAATGACTTACAATGTTCTGTAGCACAGTGGGATAACTATGGGTAACAGTGATTAATTAAATATATCAAAATAGTAGAAAGGATTTTCATTGTTCCCAACAGGAAGAATTGATAAATGTCAGAGGTGATGCATATGCCAATTATATGGACTTGATCATTATATCATGTATATATGTATTGAACTTTTACACTGTACCCCATAAATATGTATAATTAACTACCTGTCAGCTCAAGATAAAAACATATTTCACAAGAAAACTAAAAGC
>NW_004958128.1:0-1122 GCF_000276665.1 Chinchilla lanigera
ACATATCATTATCTTCAGTGAAGTTGCTCAGATTATGAGATGTAAGAATGCAAGATTAATCAAACCATTAAAGAGAATAAAAATAATAAAAAACATTAGGAATGATACAGAGCTTCACTAAACAAGATGGTAGGAATTCATCAATGGTTGTTATGTAAAATCTCTGCTTTTTTTTGTGAAGATATTCGGTGAATGAGGGAAAAGTTAAAATTCTGACCAAGAAGTTCACAAGGAATCAGAAAAAGAATCAATGTTTTTAATGTGACCGCAACACTTCAGGGCATTCTGACTGATACCCCTTCCCTCAAAGTTCCCTTTATATCATCCTTTTTGGTAATGCTTACAGGCAAGGATTTTTGCTCAGAAAAAACTAAAAGCAAATGTACCTGTATCTCTCTCCCATGTGTGATTAGACATATTTTAATGAGGTATAGAATTTTACTTTTTGGAAATAAAGAAGCATCAGTCAGTCATCTTTATTGTTATTTCAAGGTTTGTTAAGCTAGGTATAACCATTTGTCTCTCTCTCTCAGTACTCCATGGCCAAGGAGCTCGAAGAACAAAGTTCTGATTTGGATTAGGAGCTTTCCATGTGGCAAGGCAATGTTTGCTTATAAAGGAGGGCAACTGTAAATAGAGCTTCCAACAGATTTCCTGAATTTCATGAATATCGCAGAACTCATTGAATTAAAAAAAAACTATTTTCAAATCCATTTGATTTCACTTTTGCAGCATTTTAAATGATTTTTAGAAAAACTAATGCAATACGTAGTGTGAATAATATCTACAACTTTGGCTAGAGATATGTGTAAATAATGACCTGTGCACCGACTACACTGACTTCTCTCTCCACATCTGACGACAAAGGTCACTGTTCTAAAAGTTGCAGTGCAGCATTAGTCACTCTCTTTTCCATGGAAATAGTGGACCCTGGAATCAGCTTAAAATCATTTCTTGAGGTGTCTCTTTTTGTACATCTAGACCCTGCTATCCTTTTACAACTTTTTAATTCTAGAAAGAGTAGAACAATTTGCTTATTTTAAGACATTCAGTATCACTCTTTTGTATTTATAACCTGCCTCATTCCAAAATGAAATTTAGAAAATGTGTCACAAAGACCAG
>NW_004958129.1:0-1117 GCF_000276665.1 Chinchilla lanigera
TTCCTTCCTTCCTTCCTTCCTTCCTTCCTTCCTTCCTTCCTTCCTTCCTTCCTTCCTTCCTTCCTTCCTTCTTCCCTTCCTTCCTTCCTTCCTCTCTCTCTCTTGTTCCCTCTCCCTTTCCCTCTCCCTCTCCTTCTCCCTTTCCCTCTGTCCCTCCCTCTGTCCCTCCTTCCTTCCGTTCTTAATTTTGAGACAGGCTTTTGCTATGTTATCCAGGCTGGTCTACAACTTGTGATCTTCCTGCCTCAGCTTCCCATAGTGCTGGATTATAGGCATTGGCCACCATACTTGTCTGTAAGGATATAATACAATGCAGGGTCCCACACAAAGATCCCAGAGGACAGTTAAAACCCATCCTTAGACTGGGTGTCTGAATCCTGGCTTCTATATGTAAGCTTTTGGCAAATACCAGATTATAGTGAAATCAGTGTTGATCTCTGTGGGTGATTCTGTGGTGCCAGGAAGCAGTGTGGCCTTTTACACAGGGATTGATATTCTGTAGACACCAGGTACCAGAGGGGATGCTCCATATGGAACTGGGGTTTCTCTCAGGCTCCTCCCTGGAAGGTGCTCCTGGATCACCTGAGTTAAGGAGCCTGCACTGAGCTGGGCTGCGCCCTGAGGAGGAGGAGCTTGAGCAGGTCAGCAGAGAATGGGTTGATAAAACAGAGCCAGCTGTGCAAATGGATGCGTGGGAGGAGAGTTGGAAAAGCACTGAGATTCCTTATCCTCACAGGTCACCGGCAGGGCCCAAGGGAAATGAGGTTGAGCTTCTGAACTGCAACAGCGGGGTGAAGATAACTGTGGATATAGGTTTAGGGAAACCACAGGACTACCAAGAGGTAAAGAAGTGAGGCTAAATTCTGGAAGTACACTGCCAGGAATATAATTTCTTCCTTGCCTCTTCCCTTCCTCCATCCCCTCTTCCCTACTTCCCTCCTCCCCCATCTCTCTTTCTTTTTCTTTCTAACTCCTCCTTTCTTGCTCTGTTTCTTTCTTTTTCTTTCTAACTCCTCCTTTCTTGCTCTGTTTCTCTTTTTCTTTCTTTCTTCTTTCTTTCTTTCTTTCTTTCTTTCTTTCTTTCTTTCTTTCTTTCTTTCTTCTTTCTTTCTTTCTT
>NW_004958130.1:0-1040 GCF_000276665.1 Chinchilla lanigera
TTTTTTTTTTTTGGTTTTTCTCTGGTACCGAGAACCGAACTCATGACCTTGCGCATGCCAGGCAGGAGCTTTTTGCCGCTAAGCTAAATCCCCAGCCCCTTTTCCCCTATATCAATATGCCCACTTTGTTCTGTTATGGACTGCTGAGTCCTCTGTGCCTGGATTTAGCCACTGTTACTGAACATAGGACATTTACATGTGTTATCATAGTTCTTATTATTTATGCAAATGCTTAAAGTCAAGGACAGTACAGTTGTACACACTTTATTTTAGGATGATTTTTCTCTCATCTGTGCTTCTGCATTTATTTCCAGCATAGAATAGGTACAGTGTCTGGTTTGTTGATCATTTCGACATGAATATGCAGCCATCTCTTGGCAAGATTAGCACTGTTTTATTAGACGATGTGAATTATTACCAGCAAAAGAAGTTATTGGTCACTTTAATGCATAATGATACCTGTATATGCCTATATATTTATTTAGAAAAAAGTATATTTCATTGTATTGTAAAATTCTTGGGATGTATTATATTTGCTAAGGTCTATAAAATGTATTAAAATCACTTATTCGTCTTAAGGCTTGATTTTAAGTCCTAAGTCAAGGGAACAATTTCCTGTGTATGTTATCTTTATTTTGCGTGTGTAAGACGAGAGACAGAGATGCAAAGAGAGAGACAGAGATTTCATAGGGATGTCTCATCAGTAACTATGTAGAACTAAGTCATTCCAAATTGATTCAAATTTGTGGATATATTTGCATATAAAAATGAATCAAATTAAGTTTAAGGGAGTTTATTGAATTTTATTATTTTGTTTCAGTAAAAGAAACAGCATATAGTTTTATAATAATTATGCTGATAGAAACAATATTAAACAAGATATTCAGGAACCCTTATTGTCATAAACATTCGCTACCATGAGCATGAGAAGTCGAAATTAAGAAGTTTTACCTGAGAGGCTTATGTGTGTGGTCATATCAGAAAGGCAGCCCTACCATCTTGTATTCTTTTTTTTTTTTTTTTTTTTTTTTGGTTTTTCT
>NW_004958131.1:0-1092 GCF_000276665.1 Chinchilla lanigera
CGACCCTTCAGCCTGTTGACACAGATCTTTCATATCACTAGTGAAGACTTTTGAGCTTCCACCACTGACCTTTGGGCCTTCCCACTGCAGATCCTTGATAGACACCAGCATGAGACATTTCTGGGGCTCTAAGCCTCCAGCTGGACTCATGCAGGACATTGTTGTGGGATCCAGGTCCTCAGCTAGATTCTTTGGATCTCTAGTGTGTGGACAGATCTCCCACACTCTTTTGCATTTGACTATTTGGGCAAATATTATAAAATAATACTATGAATTATATGTCTTTTATTAAACCTATTCCCCAGTAAACCCTGACTACAATACCAGGGTTAAAGCTAAATGGTAAACAAGGGATGCGCCTAGCACCTTTATTCCTCAGTAAACTACAAAAGCTAAAGTTCTGCGCTAGCAGAACTTGGTCTCTGTCCCTGCGCGAGCACTGCCAGGCACAGAGACGAAGTATACACTTGTGTTATGTTATGCCCAGCCTATGGGCTGCTTTCCCAAACACTGCTGGGGCTTCCGTCACTCAGACCTAACTGTTAGAAATAAAGGAGGAGAAGAAACAAAAGCATGAGCTCAACAGGAAAGGTTTATTTCAGAACAAACCTGACAGGGACCACTCTGTCTTGAGACCAGACCAGATCCTCCCATACAGACTATGAGTTGTTTTCTAGGGCCATGGCGGGGGGGGGGGCAGGGGAGTTGGTTAAAGAGGTATGGGGCTACCTGCCAAGAACAAGGCTCTAGAGAGCACAGGGGGCAATGACTGCCCAAGGACAAGGCTTGGGAATGTGCAGGGAGTAGTAGTGCTATCCATATCAGGGAAGATATTGATTTGAGTCACTGGGAACAGCCGTGATGGGGGTGCAGAGTGGTCTCTGATCACCTGAGGATACAGCAGTCATCCTCATTCCAGTCTCTAGGGTTAGGTAGGGAAAACAGGCAGCACATCTCTTCTTTATCTACTTCCTGCTGATTGAGTGCAACAGTGGTTAAGGTTTTGTCTAGACTAAAGAAGATGACGTATTGACACAGTCTTTGGCAATGGCCTGTGAAATACCCACAGCCCTATTGGTGAGAAAGCTTTGC
>NW_004958132.1:0-1121 GCF_000276665.1 Chinchilla lanigera
ACGTCTATTTGATGCTCTAAGACCATGTGTGTGGTTTGCTGGGAAGAGCAAAAGAGAACACAGTGACTGAGTGGAGGATGACTGGATGCGTGAGACATGGGCGCCTTGGGGGAGGGGCAGGCCCTGAGCACTGGTTCATCACCCCCTTCCTCTGTCAGGAGCCTCTGGGCCCAGCCTTTGCTCTGAGCTGGGCAGATCTGAGGGCTCTGAGCTCTCACCTCCTGTCACAGGCTGGAGCTGCCTCAGACCCAGAGTCCTGCCTGAGGTTAGCAAGGCTGCTCTAGAAATGAGTCCAAGAGTCCTGAGGAAAAGACAGAACGTACCCATGGTAATTCTCACAGAGGAATCCTCTGTGTGTTTCTGGGAAGAGGACAACAAAAAATATTGTCATATTCATTTCAAATAGGAATCAAAGAAAAGAAAAAACACAGGCTGCATTAATTCAATGTCAAGTCTCCTGATACTCATGAATACTGATGGTCCACAGCCTGTCTGAGAGAGAGGAGAATTGGGCCTGGGCCTCTCACTGTTTTCCTTCCTTCTCAGCGTCCAGCGCAGAAGAGGTGGAAGAGCAAGAGAGAAAAAGGACTGGCACGCTCAGAGGTTGGGCTCTGCCTTTCGGTCCTGCTGTCCCAGACACTAATTTGCCTGTCCCCCAGGGAACATGAATGCGAGCTGCAGAGCCCTAGAGAGGGGCTCCTGGGAAGGCAATCAGCAGGGGAGATGCTTGTCAGGCTCCTTCTCATAATGAACCTGTGCTGGGCCAAGGGAAGGCATTGCCCATTGGGTCAGTGCAGACAGCTGTAGAGCCGTGCAGCTTGGACTAGGAGGTAGGTCCTCCAGGTCCGACTGAGGCCCAGCTGTTACAACTGGCTGAGGCTAATTCTTTTGGGAGATGACCCCATCCATTCAGGACAGCACAGTTGTGAGGACCATGGACACTGAAGGATGTGGAAGCACTTTGCACTGACAAAGTGCCACCCATCTGTGTACCACGTCACCAGTCTCAGCCAGGGCCGGAGGACGCTGGACAGTGATACTTGGGTTCTGGAGTCAAATCTCCCATGGTGACCTCTAAAGGGATATTCCCTTCAGTCTCCTATAAAATCTCAATCCACTCC
>NW_004958133.1:0-1093 GCF_000276665.1 Chinchilla lanigera
ATTGCAGACATGTGCCCACGACACGCAGTGATGTTTTGAATTCTTGTGTGAAGTTCATGCATGTTACCTAGAAAAATTCGGGGATCAAAAATGTGGGGTTTTTTTTTTGTTTTGTTTTGTTTTTTTTGGTTTTTGTCTTTTTGAGACAGGGTCTCCTATGCTGTTCAGGCTGACCTTGAGCTCACTTTGTAGCCCAGGCTGGCCTTAAATTCACAACGATCCCCCTGCCTCAGCCTCCCGAGTGCTAGGATTGCAGGTGTGTGCCACCACGCCCAGTAGGAATCAAGAATTTGAAAAGAAAACATTATGTTCTGTTGTTAAGAGTGTTCCAAAAATGGAATGGGAGACATTGAAGGATTATCATGTTTGGAGTGGGGCCTTAATTCATACATTTTACTGCCCAGTGTCTTAAATCTTTAACAGTGGTTCAGTGGTTCAAACCAGTGGGAGTGTGTTAAACCACAAGTATATTCCAGAAATGGGACTGAAATTTAGAAATAGACTGTTTTGAGATGGGTTCTGTCCCCATGAACCAAAGCTGCTTTTCATTAAAGCTTTCCTTTGTTTTCACATTATTGACTTACTTCTTGCTTTTATAGAATTTTTTTTAACTTGGGTTCGTTGTCTTCTTAGTGGTACCGCTATTCTCGTGACTAGCCTTTGTCAAGGTTGTAAATGTATTTGGACATGCGTGATGGTCCCTGTATTTGTTTCAATTATAGTTTAAGGTTTATGTATTAGAACTATGTTATTTATGCTTTTTGCTACATATGTTAATCTCAAGTATTGCTGTTATGTCACTGTAACAGCACATTTGGCTTGCAGACATTAGTATTCTGGTAAACAGGTTAAAATGATTATAATCTGGTATATAAGCTTGAGGAAATGAGGGTTATGTTTGAGTTTAAAAGTTGAACATGCATGCCGGGCGTGGTGGCACACGCCCAAGACCAAAAAAAAGTTGAACATGCAAAGCTGGTAAGAGGTAAAGAGGAATTTATAGCCAGTGGTCCAATGCTGAAAAATGGTCATAGTTTTTATTTTTTTATTTTATTTTATTTATTTATTTTTTGTCTTTTTGAGGCAGGGTCTC
>NW_004958134.1:0-1103 GCF_000276665.1 Chinchilla lanigera
AGAGAGAGAGAGAGAGAGAGAGAGAAAGAGAGAAAGAGAGAAAGAGAGAGAGAAACAGTGAACCCTGGTAGTGCAAAACCTTAACTCAAATCTCCTATTAATATGAGATTGTTACTAAGAACATGTGTCTAGGACCAAGAATATGTTCTTTATGTGGCAATAATAATAATGATGATTACTATTTAATGAGCACCTATCACATCCTAAACAGGGCTAAACCCTTCACATAGAGCATCTCATTTCAACATGGTTACCTCCCTTTGAGAAAGTTGATTCTTCAGAATGTGTTCAGAGTCACACACCCTCAGCCGAGCTGGAATTGAAGCTAGAGTTTATCTGAATCAAAAACCGAGGCTTGTGGACATCTTCCCACATTGCTTACGTCTATGCTCTACCATCATTATTTTAAATCTTATGTTTTGATAGTTACATTATCCAACTTACTGATATCAGTTTCCTTCCATCTATATGATGGATGATTGTAAAAGAATCAGAATGACTGTAAGACATTTGCAAATATCATTTTCCTGACCAAACTGGTATAAAACTAGTTTCTAAAGATAATATCATTTCATTTTAAAATGTGCTCTCTACTCAGGAGTTTCTCAGTCCTTCTCAGTATTGACCATTTTGAGTTACCCTGACTTGGAAGAGATTTGTGTGATGCTTGGGGTAGAAAATCAGCCCTTTTTCCTCAGGAATGTTCCTGACAGATCACTAATGCCCTAGGAGCAGCCTCTTCATCCCATCAAGGAGGTTGATCTGCTGCATCAAACACTCAGAATGGGGGGTCTCCAAGCAGCCAAATGAGGGGCCCCTTCAGGGGTGAATCTGTGAGCTGAGGCTTTCTTTCTTCTACCTTTTATCCTCTCAGGATGTCTTATTTCCTTCAGGCTTTTAGTTCTTCAGGGTTTGTTTTCTCCTTTGTATTATGCAAATGTTCTTCTAGGAAGACCTTACACCCCTTTACCCAGGTGTAACAGGGGCCAGCGTCCCTCATTCTTCCTTGGAAAGAGCAGCTTCACCAAAAAAAAAAACAAAAAACAAAAAACAAAAAACAACAACAAAAAAAACAAATCCTGGGGCTGGGGATTTAGCTCAGC
>NW_004958135.1:0-1084 GCF_000276665.1 Chinchilla lanigera
CCATTATCATACTAAATGACAAAAACTGAAAGTTTTCACACTAAAATCAGGAAGAAGACAAGGGTCTACTATCACCATTTCTATTTAATATAGTTCTGGAAATATTAGCCAGCGCAATTAGACAAGAGAGAGAAATAAAAGAAATAAGGACAGGAAAAGAAGAAATGAAATTATCATTATTTGCAGATGACTTACACTGCATAGAAGACCCCAAAAACTACTCAAAGAAACTTCTAGATGTAATAACCAAGCTCAGTAGCATACCTAGATACAAAGTCAACACTCAGAAATCATTAGCATTCCTGTACACAAACAACAAACACACTGAGAGAGAAATTAGGGAAACCACATCCTTCACAATAGCATCCAAAAAATGAAATACTTATGAAACAATCTAACAAAGGAAGTAAATGTTTGGGTATATAGATCATCAGCACAAGTGCCTGCCTGCCTGGCAAGTGTAAGGTCCTGAGTTCAATTTCCAGTACCAAAAAAAAGGTCTATATATTGAAAATTATGGTACTCTGAGAAAGGAGATTGAAGAGGATATCAGAAAATGGAAAGACACCCATTGCTCAAGGATAGTAAGAACCAATATAGTGAAATTTCCATACTCCCAAAATTGTTGTACAGATTTAATGCAATACAGATCAAAACACCATTAACATACCACACAGAACCAGAGAAAACTTTCCTAAAATTTATTTGGAAACAGAAGAGAGTTAGAAGAGGAAAGGCAATTCTGGGCAACAAAGGCAAGGCAGGAGGCATCACAACCCCTGACTTGAAGTTATACTACAAAGCTACTGTGATAAAATCAGCATGGTACTGGCCAAAAGATCCAGACACAACTTCAAACACACACAGCCATGTTATCTTTGACAAAGGAGCCAAAGATGTTCACTGGAAGAAAGATAGCATCTTTAATAAATGGTGCTGGAAAAACTGGCTGTCTACTGATAAAGCCTAAATCTAGACCCACTCACCAAACTAAAGTCAAAATGGATCAAAGATCGGGAGCCGAGCAGGCTCCCCCAGCCCCCCGCGCCTTGCGCCCAGGCAGCGAGTTCTCCGGGAGCGGCAG
>NW_004958136.1:0-1119 GCF_000276665.1 Chinchilla lanigera
AATCGTCTGGGTGGAATTTTGTGAGAGGGAGAGCCTTTGTTACTTTTAGTATTTCAGGGGTTGGTGGACCCTGAGGACAGATGTCCCCGGAGGTGAACCGCATGCTGTTGCTTTTGGTTTTCATGGTGGGTGGTGGGCTTGTTGCTACAGTAGCAGTGTGAGCTCTAGATTTAGGGCATGGTGGATTACAAGTCCTAGTTTTGTTGCTTTCTAGCTCCACCTCTAGAGTGGAGGTGGGGCAAGGGATCCTGATGTGGACAAGTTACCATTTCTTCCTGGATCCCATTTTCCCCCTGGTGAAAAGGCATCAGTTGGCAAAAGACTGGCTTTCTGGGCAGGGGGAAGGTCCCAAGGGCCTTGGACTTGCCTCACGGACACGAGCAGGGTAGAGCACAGATGCTGAGAAGAGGGAATTCTTAAATCAAGGAAGAAAGATGTCAGACATGGTGACTTGGGGTTTCTGGTGGAGGAGGTTATCTATTAGTAGAATCCTTTTTACAACTAAACTTCTAATTTTGCAATCATTCTAGACTGGCATGTAGTTGAATTGAACAGAAATGCCCTGTTACCAATACCTCATTTCCTGAATTGGCAACGTTTTGCAAAACTACGCTTGCAAAATGTTCTCTATGTGGACTGGATCAACTTCAATAGTCAGGTTGTAACGTTGAAGCGTATACTTTCAGCTGTAGACGTGCTGCCACCTCTGTTCTGTCCCGTCCCACGTCCTGCACTCCTGCTCCTCCTGCATCACCACTCCGGTCCACACTGCCATACTTGTCAAGAATGGTGTATCCGTGCGATCATATACTCTGTATTGTTCTGCAACTGGTGATTTTCTTTCCTCAGAAACATGTTGTGGAGGACTGTGCAAGTTCTTCTGTGTAAAAGTATTGACCACTTTGATGGCTAAGCCATACTCTATGGTGTGGATTGCCAATATAAGGAGCACTTTGCCTAATGAAGAACAAGTGAGTGTTTCTCAGCTTTTGCTTGTAAAACTGAGCTGCTGTTATTCTTCACTTTCCTGTGGAATCACATTCATTCATTTGTTTGTTTATTTACTTGTTTGAGAGAGGGTTTCACTGTGCATTCAAGCTGGCCTTAACCTCACTTTGC
>NW_004958137.1:0-1043 GCF_000276665.1 Chinchilla lanigera
TGGGTTAAATGATGGGTAGATGGGGACTTTGGGATGGGAATGTAATCAGTGTATGTTTCTGCCTTTAGTTGGTTATTCAGCAACAGTATGGCTATCTTCTTACCTATTCATTGGATTTTGTTTTGCCCTCCCATAGCAATTCATGGCACTACTTGCTAAAAAGCTCATGTGCTGCCAACATTTTGAAATACTTGTATTTCTATAGTATATTTTAATAGATGTTTCATTTTTATATCATGACATTTTTACTGCAGAATATTTACAGTTATTATTCTGTGTTTATTCTTCCAAATGGAGGATAGTGATGGTCTGTATTCTTTTTATCAACCTTTTAATTAGGCATTAATATTTTCAGCTTTTGTAGAAGACACATATCACAGCATGATGAGCTCCATTAATATTCTCTTTAGTGGAACAGGAAAAATTGTAAAGAAATGAAAAATCACTGGAAATTGTCATAAGTAAATGACAGGAGAGGAGAAAGAAACAAAAAAAGTGTTCTGTGCAATAATAGCTAAAAATATCTGCTATGTAATGTAAATCATTCTAAAAAATTCTCAGTTATGAATCCTTTATGCAAAAGAGCTACTGTTTAAAATTAATGTGAAATAAAGACTTTTCTAGATAAACACTGGAAGAATTTATTCTTAGTACAGTATACCTGCCATGTAAGAAGCATTACATTGGATCTTGTCTAAAAGGCTGAGAAGCAATACTAAGAGGTATTAATGAAAATTCCTCAGGCTGAAACAAGATGGTAACTCAAATCCACAGAGATTTGATTCATAAAGATCACAGGTTAAAGTATTTATATAATTACAGCAAATGCTACTAAACCATATTTTCTTCTCTGATTTAAAGAGCGATTAAAGTATTTATATAAATACAGCAAATGCTATTCATCCATATGTTCTTCTCTGATTTAAAGAGCGATTATATAAAACAAAATTATAAAGTGTATTGTTGGAATTAAAACATACAGAAATACAGTACATGTGAAATGTATTTGCCAACAACAGTTTTGGGTTAGTAAACTTGTAATG
>NW_004958138.1:0-1061 GCF_000276665.1 Chinchilla lanigera
CCTACAAAGTGAGCTCAAGGCCAGCCTGAACTGCACAGCGAGACCCTGTCTCAAAAAGACAAAAACAACAAAAAACAACAACAAAAAATAGAATAGAAGCCCAGTTTATTTAATATTTTTCCTTCTCCCAAACAGCAAATCTGGGCCACTCCCTTTCAGCTGCCAATGGGTCTGCCCATTTCCTTTCCCTTGAAAATTGTCTTCTTTTGGTGGCGCACACCTTTAACCCCAGCATTTGGGGGGCTGAGGCAGGAGGACCACCGTGAGTTCAAAGTCAGCCTGGGCTACACAGTGAGTTCAAGTCCAGCCTGGACTACATAGAGAATACTGTTTCAATCCCCCACCCCTAAAACCCAAAAGAAGCACAAAAAAAGCTGGGTGTGGTGGCCCATGCTTGTAATTCCAGCACTTAGGAGGCTGAGGTAGGAGGACTGCTATGGGTTCGAGGTCAGCCTAAACTGCATAGTGAAACCCTGTCTCAAAAAGACAAAAAAAGAAAAAGAAAAGAAAAGAGAGTCAACTCCCGTCCCTCGTCACCCACCTGATAGAATTTAAAGGAGCTACAGGGCAGCCACCTAAAGACTTCTACTTAGTATGTAAGATATGCACCCACACCCACACACACAAACATATATGTATATACAGACACCCATGTGTGTTCCCGCTTTAACTTCACTGTATTATTGCATGAGATACACGTTTCCTTTAATCATCAACTCTGACTTACTTTTCTATGAGCCCCCTTCCATACTTACCTATCACAAAAGGACAGAAAAAAAATCTAACTGCCAGTGCAGGCGACATGCCTAGGTTAGGATCAAAGACAGCAAAGAGAGCAAGCAGATGGGGACAGCCTTCTGGTACCCACGCAGGGGATGGTAGAGGCACCAGTTCTGGACAACAGGAGCTGAGATCCGCACGCGTTTCCCTTTCGAGGGCTCCCTACCGCTCGGCCAGAGTAGCTGTCTGCCGCTGCTCTCTCTCTTCCTCCTTTCTCCACCCTCAAATACATCGTCTTTTATTTTAAACTCTGCTTTTTTTTTTGTTCTTTACTGATGCTG
>NW_004958139.1:0-1111 GCF_000276665.1 Chinchilla lanigera
TTTTTTTTTTTTTTTTTTTTTTAAATGCAGAGGTCTTTTATTTGCTTCATTAGATTGATTCATAGGTATTTCATTTTGGGGGATGCTACTGTGAAAGGTGTTGTTTCCCTAATTTCTCTCTCAGTAAGCTTGTTATTTGTGTACAGGAATACTGTTGATTTTTGAGTGTTGACTTTTATCCAGCTACACTACTGAATTTGGTTATTCAATCTAGAAGTCTTCTGGTGGAGTTTTTGGGACCTTTTATGTAGAGTATTATGTCATCTGCAAATAATGACAATTTAACTTCTTCCTTTCTTATCCGTATCCCTTTTATTTCTTTCTCTTGTCTAGTTGCTCTGGCTAAAGTTTCCAGAACTGTATTGAATAAGAGTGATGACAGTTGACATCTTGTCTTGTTCCTGATTATAGAGCGAAAGCTTTCAGTTTTTGTCCATTTAGTATGATGTTGGCTGTTGGTTTGTCATAGGTGGCTTTTATCAGATTGAGATAAAGATTATCCCAGTTTTCTGCAGGTTTTTTTTATCGTGAATAGATGTTGGACTTTGTCAGATGCTTTTTCTGCATCTATCCAGATGATGATGTGATTTTTGTCTTTGGCTCTGTTGATACAGTGTATTGCATTTATTGATTTGCATATGTTGAACCATCCTTGCATCCCTGGGATGAAGCCTGCTTGGTCATTGTGTATAATCTTCTTGATGATTTGCTGCATTCTGTTTGCCAATATCTATTGAGGATTTTTGCATTTATGCTGGGGAGCTTGGCCTATAATTCTCTTTCTTGGTTGGATCCCACTCTTGTTTTATTATCAGGGTAATGCTTCCTTCCAGGAATTAATTTGGAATTATTGCTTCCTTTTCAGTATCATTAAAGAGTTTGAGAAGTAGCAGGATTATGTTTGTGTAGAATTTTTATATCTTCTTGATTCGGCTTTGGTAATTCATATGTATCTAGGAATCTGTCCATTTCTTCGGTGTTTTCCATTTTATTAGAGTACAGTTTCTTGAAGTAGGTACAGATGATCTTCTGGATTTTGCAAGATCTGTTGTGATTTCACCCCTTTCGTTTTTTTGTTTTTGTTTTTGTTTTTGTTTTTGAGTCAGGGTCT
>NW_004958140.1:0-1117 GCF_000276665.1 Chinchilla lanigera
ATTAATGGGTGAATGAATAAATAAAATGGGTAAATATACACAACAGTGTCTTAGTTACTTTCTTATCTCTGGAACACAGTATCCAAAACCCACAAGGCTTTTTCAGCTCACAGTTTTGTGAGATTTTTGTCCATGGTTACATGACTCAAAGGCAGCAAGCCATGGTGGAAGGGCCTGGGTGGAGGAAAGCTTCTCACATCTTGGCTACCACGAAGCAGAGAGAAAAGGAAAACCTCAGGGAGTAAGATATACCTTTCCAGGTCTTATACCCCAGTGATCCAGTTCTAAGAGGGCTCTATCTCCTAACAGCAAGTCAGTTTAGCACCTACGTAATCCAGTCACCTTCTATAAGTCCCACCTCTGAGGACATGAGACTTGGGGAGTCATTCTCAATCCAAATCACAACAAATGGATTATCATTTAGCCATAAAAAATTAATCTCAGTCAGTTCTAACAATATGGCTGGTTTGAAGACATTAAGCTAAGTGAAGTAAGCCAGGCATAAAAAGATAAATACTATTTTGCATGCTCTCCTTCATACGTGGAAGTTGAAAAAGGGCAATCTGGATATGTAATGGTGATTCTGAAGTAGGGAATACAGGAGGAGAGTGGATAAAGGGAGACTGGATTCAATGAGTGTATACAATGTTCTGTGCATGAATTGAAGTATTATGCTGATTAAATATCATACATTAATATGTACAACTAATACATATTAATTAAAAATAAATAATTTCATTTGCATATTTGATATTTTTCTATACTCATATTCTCTACATCATTTGTGAACCATTTGTGGAAAAAAATTATATTTTCAGAATCTGTATTTTATGTGCTTTTCTGACTACTAATGCTATATAGTACATAATGGAGATAAACATTTGCTGGGAAAATCTATAGAATAAGGTTTAATTACCCTGTGACTCTCAACAGGCTCCTTTCCAAGATATTCTCTACAAGAAGTTACATATATATTCAATCTATGTTTGGTATGAAGAGAATTGTAAGTCTCTTTTTCTTTCTCTTCCTCTGTCAATGAGATGTGCATAGGTTTGACTGATATAATCAATTAGTATATGAATGCTAATACATTATTTATAAGTATATATTATCAATA
>NW_004958141.1:0-1073 GCF_000276665.1 Chinchilla lanigera
TTCTGCCTCCGAGCCAGCCAGGTATGGACTGAAACCTCCACAAACTGTGAGCTAAATAAACCTTTCCTTCCTTCATTTTCGGCGTTGGGTATTTTGTCTCAGCAACGAGAGAAAAATAACCAAGACACAGTCATAGAGTTTTTTCGGTGGTGGCTGAATCTATATTATGTGACTGATCCATAGTACAATGCTAGGATTAAGGGTGCTGGCATTAAAGGTAGGTGACTGATAGATCAGTCCACTAATTGGGTTGGCACCTCCCTAATCCTAGTAAACTGGATACAATATAAGGGACAGAAAGAGGCTTCTCTCTCTCTCTCTCTTCTCTCTTGTTACTTTTGCTGTCTTCCACTGCCATGAGTGGTTGCCCCTCTGCCATGTACCACCCCGCCAGCCAATTACGGACTGAAACCTCTACAAACTGTGAGCCAGCCAATTATGGACTGACACCTCTACAAACTGTAAGCTAAATAAACTTTTCCCCTTTTAACTTTGGGTATTGGGTATTTTGTCTCAGGAACAAGAGTAAAGTAACTACAACAGGTGCTCCTTGGGCCTGTACTGTATTAATAATCATGAAAAGGCTTCCCTTCCTAGGTCTCAGGTGTCTTATGTGAGTGTTGTTATGGTTGTTTCTGGTCTAATGATTTACTTTCATAGCTTTTTGGTGAGAATAAAACTAGGAGGCAAAGTACTTTACTATTTATAAAATTCTGTGTATACATGAGGCTCATGCTGATATTGAGACCATAATGATGAAAAATAAAGGAAGAAAAGGAAATCTGATCAGCATCATAGGTATTATTAAGCCTTTGGGTCATGAAGCTGATAGATTATTTAAATTATAGTATTCAGTGCTCCTTTATTTGGGAAACAAGCTTTGTGTCTCATTCCCTGAAAATCAGAGATCACAAACTGACAACTAGCATTTAGATTTTGTTGGCTGACCCAGGTTTAGCTTATACAGTACTGTATAGAATTACTATTACTATTTTTATTATTTGTTTTTCTGGGCTTCAGTTTTCTGAACTTTAAATCTAAAACGTGGAGCCAAGTACGGCAGCATATACTTA
>NW_004958142.1:0-1060 GCF_000276665.1 Chinchilla lanigera
AAATAAATATGTATTTAATCTACTAAAATAATAAATATACATATGAAACTAATTCTCACAGTAAAATACTTTCTACACAGATATTAATCACTGAAACAGAATCCATTCCACAACACATTGAAACTTCTCAACTTTTCTAAAGAAAGAAATCCAAGTGCTACCGATATCTAGGAAAGAATCCTCGCAATTGTCTTATTTAAGGTACTCCAAATAGCAGCTTTTGTTTCAAAACACATGACATTTAAATAGGTAATCTTATCTGATGAATAATCTATTGAAGAATCGCAGTATCTATTTTTAAATTGGAAAATATAATGTAAACTATTGTTGTGAGCCCTTGTATTAATAACATCCAATTTTCATGCAAATGAAAATATATCTGTAATACTTAAGTAATTTATGCATGTTATCTAAAAACTAAGTATTTTTATATGATACCCCTCTCTAGTTTTGTTTTGGAGTGACAATAAATATTTTATCAACTTATTTCAACTTTTGGCATTTATGTATTCTTTAGCACAAATAAAGCAGTTATATAGAAATTTTAGGTAAGTGGTGTACAAAGATGGTACATGCATGAGTCTGCCAGCTAAGCAAGGATACCCAGGCTTAGAGCTATGGGGCTTTGAAAATATTGATGTTCTTCTGAAATCTTAGAAAAATAGGAGAGACAGAAAGGACAACTAGAGGAGTTTGACTTAACTCTACCTCTCTGATCTCTAACTGAAGGGCTCCCTTCCCATCCTTCGTGTAAAAGGGCTGGTTTTAACACTGTGTCCCAAATATGTGTGCTATTTGCTTACTTCCTAAAATCTTTTGTGAAACACACCCCAGAACATAGAGGTAATATGTTAGTATTGACACCATTGAATCTTACTCTTGCACATTTACATCGTTAAATGAATATATTGAATAAAGTTAGTGCAATAATGAAATTCAACACTATCCCTCACCAAGGTACTGTTAAAGTGGATGTGGCCAGCCACAGAATGAGGTATCTTGGTGACACCCGGCCTCAGGGATCACAGTATTGCTGATTACTGTAGCTTTAATGTAATTC
>NW_004958143.1:0-1060 GCF_000276665.1 Chinchilla lanigera
CAGCTTGCTTCGCCGCTGCAGCCTGGAGGTGACGTCCAAGACCAGAGAGGAAGGAAGGTTCACGGGGTTCATGTATGAGCCCCTGGCTGATTCCCTCACACAGCAAGTCGATCCGTGATTATAAAAATCCCAAGGTGGAGGCTGAGGGTAGAGGAGGAAGAGAAGACAGAGAAAGAAAGGGAGGAAGCAGAGGAAGAAGAAAAAGAGGAGGAGGAGAAGAGGAGGGAAGAGAACATGAGGAGGAGGAGGAAGGAACACAGCTCCCCCCAGCTTCCTTGGCTGTCCGCATCTCTGTGCTGCACGGTGTCTCAATCTTTCCTATGCCCCCTCTTCCTAAAATCATCCCTGGGACCCGCTCCCGGCTCCCTGCAGCACTTGGCATCTTACTTGTGCTGCTTTAGACCTGGTGCTGTTGCTATCTGTGCACCTGTCCATACCCTACCGGCCATGGAGCTCCCCAAAGCCAGAGACCCGTCTTGCACCCTTGTGTGGTGCCCAGCACCGTGCCCTATGTCTCCTTCAGGGGTGGCCTTTCCCATCTCCATGGCACCTCCCCCTCAATCACAATCTGTCCCTCAATCGCAATTTGTTCTCTCAAAACAAGTGAGAGGAACAAGAGAACTAATTAATAACACCGGTAGATAGATTATGCTGCCCCTGATCATGGTAATGATAGTTTCCAGACATTCACTGTTCATAGCTGAACCATTAAAGCCATGTGTCAAAATAGCAGAAGTGTGCGTTCTGTACTTCCCTAGGTTCAAGGCCCAGCTCTGCCACTCATCAGCTGTGTGACTTTGGCCAAGTTCCTTAGCCTCTCTGTGTTTTAATTTCTCATTATAATAAGGATAGTGGCTGAGATAATACATTCACACTGCTGTATTTAGGACAGAACCAAACACATAGTAAAGACTCAATAAATGGAAGTTTCTCTTGTTATTGTTATCAATGGCTACTTACTTAGCCTCCAGAATACTAACACTACTGCCCTTTATTGGGTGCTTTCTGTTGAGTACTGTTCTGTAAGTCAGATCTCATTAGTCTTTTAAACAACCCTATT
>NW_004958144.1:0-1109 GCF_000276665.1 Chinchilla lanigera
CTCTGTGGGTTTGAAGTGGCAGTTTAATGAACTTGAAGCAAGTCTAAAGAAGTCTGTTTACAGCCACCTAGTAAGTTCCTTAGCTTGTTTGGAGTAAAACCAACAGTTTTGGTTACTTTATTCTCACTGGTGACACAAAATACCCAATGCCCAAAATGAAGGAAAGAAAGGTTTATTTAGCTCACAATCTGTGGAGATTTCAGTCCATAATCAGCTGGCTCCAAGGCAGGGTGGCATACCACAGGGGCAACAGTTCACGGTGGCAGAAAACAACAAAATAAACAAGAGCAAAAAGTGAGGAGAGCAAGTCTCTTTTTCTTTCTTATACTGTAAGCAGGCTACCCTCCCCCCAGGGTGGGTGTAGCACTCATACCACCTCCCTGCATTCCTCTTGCACAGGATGAGGCTGTTTGCAAAGTGAGGACCCTGGCCCCCTGCTGAGTCAGTTAAACTTCTGAAATTCTCAAGTTGACACAGTGTATGAACCATTACAATCCACCACTTGTCAACTTGGCAACCAGATACATTTCTTTAAACTGATCTCCAGACACAAAGACATGCTTATACATATCATTTCACAATTTGAATATTGTAACACAGATTCAACAATCCTTAAGAACCAGTATTGAGTCTATCATCGTATTATCACATTAGAACCATAACATTTCACCCCTAGCTTCCCAAAGACTCATGCACATCTCTCTATGCAAAAGGAATTGCCAAAGTCCTAAGAATTTCAGCATTGCTGAAAAGTTGAAGTCCCATCTCCTCTGAGATTTAAGGCAAACTCTTAACTGCAAGCCCCTGTACAAAATGAAAAGTTAAATATGTCTAACATTCAATGACACAAGATAAGCATTTTCATTCCAAAAGTTACAAACAGGGGTATAAAAAGGATTGGGACCAAAGCATGTCCAAAATCCAGCAGAGCAAACATGAAGTCCTGCAGTTCCATATCCAGCACCTGCAACAATCTGTGGCAAATTGTGAGCTCTACAGAGCTTGAGTGAATCTACCCCTGTGGCACTTCTTGTGGTTAGAGCTTCCACAGCTTCTCTCTTGGGCTGGCTTTGGTCCCTCCTTGCAGCTTTCCTTAGATGATCCATGTT
>NW_004958145.1:0-1114 GCF_000276665.1 Chinchilla lanigera
CAGCACTCTGTGGGTTTGAAGTGGCAGTTTAATGAACTTGAAGCAAGTCTAAAGAAGTCTGTTTACAGCCACCTAGTAAGTTCCTTAGCTTGTTTTGAGCAAAACCAACAATCTTGGTTACTTTATTCTCATTGGTGAGACAAAATACCCAATGCCCAAAATGAAGGAAAGAAAGGTTTATTTAGCTCACAATCTGTGGAGATTTCAGTCCACAATCATCTGGCTCCAAGGCAGGGTGGCATAGCACAGGGGCAACAGTTCATGGTGGCAGAAAACAACAAAATAAACAAGAGCAAAATTGAGGAGAGCAAGTCTCTTTTTCTCTCTTATACTGTAAGCAGGCTACCCTCCCCCCCACGGTGGGTGTAGCACTCACACCACCTCCATGCATTCCTCTTGCACAGGATGAGGCTGTTTGCAAAGTGAGGACCCTGGCCCCCTGCTGAGTCACTTAGTTAAACTTCTAAAATTCTCAAGTTGACAAAGTGTATCAACCATTACAATCCACCACTGTCAACTTGGCAACCAGATACTTTTCTTTAAACTGATCTCCAGACACAAAGACATGCTTATATGTATCATTTCACAATTTGATTATAACACAGATTTAACAATCCTTAAGCACCAACATTGAGTCTATCATTGTATTATCACATTAGAACCATAACATTTCACCCCTAGCTTCCCAAAGACTCATGTACATCTCTCTACGCAAAAGGAGTTGCCAAAGTCCTAACAATTTCAGCACTGCTGATAAGTTGAAGTCCCATCTCCTCTGAGATTTAAGGCAAACTCTTAGCTGCAAGCCCCTGTACAAAATGAAAAGTTAAATACTTCTAACATTCAATGACACAAGATAAGCATTTTCATTCCAAAAGTTACAAACAGGGGTATAAAAAGGATTGGGACCAAAGCGAGTCCAAAATCCAGCAGAGCAAACATGATGTCCTGCAATTCCATATCCAGCACCTGCAACAATCTGTGGCAAATTGTGAGCTCTACAGAGCTTGAGTGAATCCACCCCTGTGGCACTTCTTGTGGTTAGAGCTTCCACAGCTTCTCTCTTGGGCTGGCTTTGGTCCCTCCTTGCAGCTTTCCTTAGATGATCCATGTT
>NW_004958146.1:0-1064 GCF_000276665.1 Chinchilla lanigera
TAAGACAAATCTTAATAGACATGAACACCCATGTAATTAATAACACTATTGCAATAGGGGACCTCAATACTCCTTTGACACAAAGAGATAGGTCAACTGGACAGAAACTCAGCAAAGAAATAACAGATCTGAACCAAATCTGTGAACAAATGGATGCAGTAGATATATACAGAGTGTTCCACCACACAACATCATAATACACATTTTTCTCAGCTGCACATGGGACTTTCTCTAAAACAGACCACATTCTAGACCATAGAGCATACCTACCTAAATGCAAAAGAATTGAAATTATCCTATGCATATTATCTGCCCACAGTGCAATGAAATTGGAAATTAATGACAAAAGGAACTACAAAAAGTCCATAAGCAGTTGGAAATTATTTTATTTTATTTTATTTATTTATTTTTTTCCAGTACCGGGAATCAAACTCACAACCCTGCACTTGCCAGGCAGGTGCTGTGCCGCTGAGCTAAATCCCCAGCCCCCAACACTTGGAAATTAAACAACAACATCCTGAACAACCACTGGGTCACAGAAGACATTTAAAAATACCTACAAACAAATGAAAATGTAAATACAACTTACTGGAATCTGAGAGATGCAATGAAAGCAGTCCTCAGAGAGAAATTTATAGTGGTGAATTCATATGTAAGGAAAACAGAAAGAGAACAAATAAATAACATAATGCTGCACCTCAAACTTTTAGAGAAAGAAGAACAAGTCAAGCCCAAAGGCCAAAGGAGGGAGGAGATTATAAAGATCCAGGCAGAAATTAATGCAATCAAAATGAAGAAAACCCTTCAAAAATAAATGAATCAAAGAGTTGATTCTTTGAAAGAATAAATAAAGTTGATAAACCCCTAGCCAACCTTATCAAAAAAAGGAAGAAAAGAGCTTAAATTCATGCAATAAGGAATGAAAAGGATGAAATTACTACAGATTCCACAGAAATTCAGAAGATCATTAATATCTACTTTGAAAATATTTACTCCCACAGGATAGAAAACTCAGAAGAAATGAACAGATTCCTCGATATGTATGAATTACCAAGGTTGAGTCA
>NW_004958147.1:0-1053 GCF_000276665.1 Chinchilla lanigera
CAATTAATGAACCTACATTGACACCATTATTACCCAGAGTCCCTAGTTTACATTGGCTTTCACTCTGGGTGTAGAAATCTACAGTGATTTGGAAAAGTGTGTAATCACCAAAACTCCCATGGATGGTTCAGTCTCCCACCCAGCACTGTGGCACATGGCTGAAGAAAGACAGACAGGTCTGCAGTTTCAAGGGCCTCTGGGATGACCAGTTGCCTTCAGTGCAACAAAGGACCAAGAATCAGAGTGACCACAGCTTTTGTTGGTACTGATCAGGGAGCAGTGAGGGTCATGGCAGAGTGTATGGGAAGAGTAACTTTGCAGGCGTGGCTTGTAGAGGAGGAGCAGAGCACTCCTGCACCAGGCACAGAGGCTCCCCAATTAGCTGCTCAACAGGTAACTTGTTTGGAAAGCCGGCACCTTTACTGCTGGGAAGGTGTATTTCTTTTAGAGACTTGATGCCTCAGCAGAGATGTTATCTTGTGTTCTAGCCCTGAAATTTCATAGGCTTTTGCTCCAGCCTCCATTCCAGCTGTCAGTGTGTGGCGGGGTGCAATTCTCACCCGCGCGCTGCTTAGCCATGATAAGACACATCGGTGCCTCAGCTGGACTTGGTCACATTCTTCTAGCAAAGTAAGGGAACATTCACCTCTGTATAGCGAGCTCTGCCCAGCTCAGCAAAAGGGGTTGAGGTAAAGGCCAGGTAAAGATGAGGGAAAGGGGCTTTATTTCTCAGGAGAATGTGACTTGGTGGTCCCCCACGTGTAATGGCATGTGCTCATTACTATAATAGAAAATAATTTCATGGCTCTAAAAATCCTGTGTTCAGGGGCTGGGGATTTAGCTCAGCGCCAAAGCGTCTGCCTGGCAAGCGCAAGGTCATGAGTTTGATTCCTGGTACCAGAAAAAAAGACAAAAAAAAAATCCTGTGTTCATCTATTTGTCCCTCCTTCTCCCCTAACGTGGCAAACTGATACTTTGACTGTCTCCAGTTGTGCCTTTTCCAAAATTCTGTATAGTTGGAATCAGGCAACATATCTTTTTATTTATTTATTT
>NW_004958148.1:0-1051 GCF_000276665.1 Chinchilla lanigera
TCCTGTCTCAGTCTCCCCAGCGCCAGGATTGCCGGTGTGCACAGCCATGCTTGCAATCCTCCAGCCTCAGCCTCCCGGGTGCTGGGATGACAGGCATGCGCCACCAGGCCGGCTCTGCTGGCTGTTTTCTCCAGGTTCTTGTGATACACGAAAACATAACGCTAGTCATTCAGCAGAGATGGGTTTTAGGCCATGAAAACCTATCACAGCAACTTCCAGACATGTCGCTGTCACTGCGCTGAAGGACAGCGTCGGGCTCTGCTCTGTCCCCCACGGCACCCAGCCGTGCACCTGCACATACCTATTGGTGGAAGTGGATTACAATGCAGGCAAATTGAGCCATGTTTACAGCCAAGCTAACTCTGGTGGTTTCAAAAGAGAAGCAAATAGTTATTTTCAGCCCACACTGTAATTACAGCAAGGTATAAAAAGGCTGCGCTGTCTCCCACGCTCTGCTGCCGCAGTGCGTGTCTGGGAGGACAGCGAAGCTCCGCCAGGCAGCTCACTTGATCATCTGAGTCTGGTCCTGGGTGTATTTTTTTGGCTGGGGCGTGTTACAGTTTGTGCCTGGATGTGTCCCCCCCTGCAAGCCTCATGGTGTGGGGGGGGGCGCTTTTTGGAGGCGGCTAAATCTAGCGTTTGTGATTGGTTCACTGTCTAGTGCTGGGATTGGGACTGGAGGTGTGAGTGCTGCACCTGCCCTAGGGCGGGTAGCCTGCATGCAACAGAAAGGAGAAAGAGGCTTGCTCCTCCCTTTTGCTCTTGCTGCTTTTGCTGCTTTTGGCAGCCTCCTGGTTGTCCCTCTGCCTTGGAGCCAGCTGATTATCAACTGAAACCTTCACAACTGAGCTAAATAAACTTTTCTTCTTCTTCTTCTTTTTCTTGTCTTTTTTTTTTTTTTTTTTTGAGACAGGGCCTCACTATGCAGTTCAGGCTGGCCTTGAGCTCACTTTGGAGCCCAGGCTGGTCTCGAACTTGCAACAATCCTCCTGCCTCAGCCTCCTGAGTGCTGGGATTACAGGCGTGCGCCACCATGCCCAGCCAACCTTTC
>NW_004958149.1:0-1019 GCF_000276665.1 Chinchilla lanigera
ATCTCTTCTATGGCCTTATGGAGGTGTTTCATCACTTCCATTGCAATCATTTCAGCTATTTCAGGCATGTGTTTACCAAGTTCCCCTATGTTGATGTCTCCTGGACTTGTTCTGATTGGGGTGGAGTTCTGGGATTGTGTTTTAGTCTTTCATTTTGACATGTTTGCTACTGGATGCAGAAAGCTCAGTTTCTGTCTTCAGTAGCTGCTTAGCCAAGACCACTAGTGTCCCTATTTTTCCTGTTGTTCAGGTTTGCCTCTGGGCGACCTCTGAGTAGCGCTACTTAGTCTCGGGATTTCTGGCAGTTTTTGATTTGTATCATCTTTTCCCCGTTCTCAGACACCGGCATTTGTGTCAGTTGATGGCTGACCTTCTGATACAGCATCACCTTGCAGTTCAGGCATGAGCATGACCTGACACAGGTTCCACTGGTGTGACAATCCTGGTCCAGTGGACCTATGTCTCCAGGCATTTTAGGGTACAGGCATAATTCAGACACAAATTGCAGGGTCTACAGTTTGTGAACACCCTGAATCTATGTCTCCAGTCATTTCAGGACACATACAGGAACCACACGCAGCCCAGATGGGTAGCAGTCACTGACTTCCCCAGCCTTCGACTCACTAGAGGGTCTGGGCAAAGGCAAAGCACAGACTTGAACCACCGGCCCAGCAGCTCCCAGAGCACTCGCTCAATCTGTGCAGGGTGGGCAGGGCTCAGAGAGTCTGCTTGCCCCACCCCCAGCCAGAGAAGTCCCCAGGGCTTCTGAGTGAGGACCTCCTCTCTGCCATGGGTACCGGGTAGGCAGCGACTCAGTCTGTAATGTCGGCGGGGTCTGTCCTCAGGGAGTTGATGGAAAATACCTGGCTCTCTTCGGGGGTTTCAGCTGGGAACCATGGAGGTGTGGGCCAAGCACAGACTTGAACCCATGGGCCCAGCAGCTCCCGGAGTCATTGCTCCGAATTTTCAGCAATTTCGATCTTCTGAAATTATTCTGAAATCTTTCAGAGGCAAGATTC
>NW_004958150.1:0-1111 GCF_000276665.1 Chinchilla lanigera
AAAGAAAGAAAGAAAGAAAGAAAGAAAGAAAAAGAAAGAAAGAAAAAAAAAAGCAAGAGAATGAATCAGTGTCTGGGCCCCAGCCCATAGAGTCAGTTGTCATTGGTCTGTAGTCGAGCTGGGCCCCAGCATTTTTCAAAGCTCCCTAGGTAATTAGAACATGCAGTCAGGGTTGAAAGCAGCTACCTTGACCAGTTTGGCTCTCCCTGTGCCTCCCTAGTTTTAGTGATAATCAGTGCAGGGTCTGGAAAAGTTAAGACAGATATGTCACCCTGGGTTGAGTGTTGTTCCATGGGACTAACCCATGAGTTCATAGTTAAGTAAAACTGATTTTCAGAGGCAAATTCTGTAGCAGATGATATAAACTTTATTTTTCTCTTCTCAGCTTTTAATTCGAAAGATTTTAAATTGAAGAATAGCATATAGATGGGGGAAAGCACATATTGTGCTCAATATGGTGAATTTTCACAAACACCCCTGTGTGACCAGCACTTAGACCCTTACCCTGTTCCCAGTGCCCAGAATTTCTACAGCATTTCAAGTCAGAGGAGGCCACGGTACAGCAATGTAGGATGGCTTTGGGCTTGGAAAGTGTTAGCTTGACCTTTGCCAGTATGTTTAAATACCCTCACACAGCTGTGTGGGTGCTCCTGGAAGGAGTGGGTGTCACTGTGGTAGGACACAGGGCAGGGTGGAGGGGGGGGACCCTGCAAACCCCTCCCCTGTGTTAGCTTCTTCCTTATCCCTTTTAGATCCTTTCCTGCCTCAGCCCATAGGCACGGTGTTTCCAGTCTTGGGTAAATCCAAACATCAATATCCTGTTTTTCTTGCTTATTAAAAATTTTTTCTTGATGAGACAGGTAATATATGTTGTTGAAAAAATTAGAAAATAGTCGTAGGTGGAAGCAGAGGAATTTATTCATAATTTCACAATCCAGTCACTGTTAACTAAAGAACTTGTCCAGACTTTACTCTCTGTAATACTGTATACCTGTGTAGTGTTGTTTATAAAAAGTTTTGCTGGGGCTGGGGATTTAGTTCAGCGGCAAAAGCGCCTGCCTGGCATGCGCAAGGTCGTGAGTTCGGTTCCTGGTACCGGAGAAAAACCAAA
>NW_004958151.1:0-1111 GCF_000276665.1 Chinchilla lanigera
AGCTCCTGGACTACTTCTACAGCGGCAAGGTGGTGATCTCCGAGCAGAACGTGGAGGAGCTGCTTCGGGGGGCCCAGTATTTCAACACACCACACCTTCGAGTTCACTGCAACGACTTCCTGATCAAGTCCATCCGCCGGGCCAACTGCTTGCGCTACCTCTTCCTGGCCGAGCTGTTCGAGCTCAAAGAGGTGTCAGACCTGGCCTACTCCGGCATTCGGGACAACTTCCACTACTGGGCCGGTCCCGAGGGCTCCCCGCACTTCATGCACTGCCCGCCTGTCATCTTCGGCCGCCTGCTGCGTGATGAAAACCTTCACGTGCTCAACGAGGACCAGGCGCTCAGCGCCCTCATCAACTGGGTGTCCTTCCGAAAGGAGGAGCGCGAGAAGTACTTCAAGAAGTTCTTCAGTTACATCAACCTCAACGCAGTCACCAACAAGACCCTGGCGTCTGCCAGGAACAAACTCGTGGGCATGGACAGCGGCTCGTGCCACATCACCCTGATCGAGAGCGTCCTGCTGGACCGCAAGCAAGAGCGGCCCTGCAGCCTGCTGGGCTACCAGCGCAAAGGCTCCCTGCTCGACTCTGTGGTCATCCTCGGGGGCCAGAAGGCCCAAGGCAAGTTCAACGACGGAGTGTTTGCCTACATCATCCAGGAGAACCTGTGGCTGAAGCTCTCGGAGATGCCCTACCGGGCAGCCGCCCTCAGCGCCACCTCCGCCGGTCGCTACATCTACGTCTCGGGTGGCACCACGGAACAGATTTCAGGGCTGAAGACAGCGTGGCGGTATGACATGGATGACAACTCCTGGACCAACTTGCCTGACCTGCCCATTGGGCTTGTGTTCCACACCATGGTGACCTGCGGGGGCACAGTGTACTCGGTGGGCGGGAGCATCGCCCCAAGGCACTACGTCTCCAACATCTATCGCTATGACGAGCGCAAGGAGGCCTGGTGCCTGGCCGGGAAGATGAGCATCCCCATGGACGGCACAGCCGTGATCACCAAGGGCGACCGGAACCTGTACATCGTCACTGGCCGCTGCTTGGTGAAGGGCTACATCTCCCGGGTCGGGGTAGTGGACTGCTTCGACACCAGCACGGGCGA
>NW_004958152.1:0-1109 GCF_000276665.1 Chinchilla lanigera
ACCAACTTAACTGTTTTGAAAGCTAACTCTTCAAATAGGATTAAATCACACTGATCAGGTTTTAGGCTCTTTACCTTTCTTTCTTTTTTTTTTTTTTCTTTTTTTGAGACACAGTTTCAATACATATACTTCAGGCTGGCCTTGAACTCACTAAGTAGCCCAGGCTGACCTCAAACTCACAGAAATCCTCTTGCTTCAGCTTCCCAGACTGCTGGGATTACCGGCCTTAGGCTGTTTACATTAGGAGGCAGTGAACCTGGGTGTGTGTGGTACACCTTAGGGTGTGAGGGATACACCTTAGGGTGTAGCAGTGAATCTGTTAGAAAAGGAAAGCAAGGGCGGGACTGGCCCCAAAGTGCCAACTGAGCAGCTGGGACCCAGGAGTCTTCCCGGGGTGCACAGTGCCACCTCCACGTGCGCTAGGCCGCCTCATGCTCAGGTCTGAGCCAGGCAGGCGTCTGTGCTCCTTGAGGCCCTCAGGACTCCGATTCTACAGCTCCAGAGATCCACTCGCTTGAGGTGAGGGCTCCATCCGCCCGTGGGCACTTTTCACATAGGCTCTTCCCGGTGGTGGTTGCGGTAGGAGGCAAGCCCCATCCCTGATTGCCCTGCTGTTCCTCCGAGCCGCAGAGGCTTCTGGAACGCCTGGGCAGGCCTCAGGTCCCAGGCTCGGGCCCCGGCTGAGCGCTTAGCGGCATGGATGGGAGAGCGCAGGCCCTTCCTTCACCAGTGTGTCAGTCCGCACCGCGAGGCAGGAGGAGGAGGGACAGCCGTGATGCAAGGTGTCTTTGACCTAAATGTTATGCACCGCACTACCACAGCACGTGGATGTGCCCTGGAGAGAGAGGGTGAACTGCAAACCACAATGTACATTCCTACCTGCCTTACTGAATTACAATTTTTTTTTTTTTTTTTTGGAGAGAGTCTCCTACACAGTTCTGGCTGGTCTTGAACTCACTTTGTAGCCCAGGTTGACCTCAAACTTGCGGGAGCCTTCTCCAGTGTGCTGGGATTACAGGCTTGCGCCACCACACCCAGTATTGTTTATAGTATGTGATGGGTTATAATCATTCCTAGAAATCAGAGCCTGACTATTTTTTTTTTTTTTT
>NW_004958153.1:0-1034 GCF_000276665.1 Chinchilla lanigera
CACAAAGTCACTTGGCCTTCCCCTGAGATAATACAGACAACTCCTCCCTTGTTCCCCCTGTAACCACCAAGGCATGACACTTTGCTGAAGATGAGATGTTCTTCCTGTTCCAGATCTTACCCTCCCCATAAATGCTCCATAAACATGCTCCTCTGCTGATTGTATAAATAAATGTGCTGCAGTCACTGGGCAGTCCTTTCTCCCATCAGGAGCGGGGCTGCTCTGACCTCGGCTTTTTGTATCTTGACTCTTGTCGTCTTTTTTTCATCCTTCACTGTCCTCCCTCTGGAGTTTCAAGAGCTGTGCTGGATGTGGCATGGGAGACTGCTTTGTAAATAAAAAAGACAGTAAGTACCCGAGAGGAAAGCTGACCTTTCAGATGGGTTTGCTACAGTGACCATCTTCTCCAGCAAGTTCTCTTCCCAGTAAAGGACTCTGATGCTAAGACTTATAGAATCCCAGGTCAGAAAACAAAACAAAACAAAAACAAGCCAGGCATGGTGGTGCATGCTTATAATCCCACCACTTGGGAAGCTGAGGCAGGAGGATTGCTACAAATTTTAGTACAGCCTGGGTTACATAGTGAGTTCAAGGCCAGCCTAAACTACATAGTGAGACCCTGTTTAAAAAAAAAAACAAACAAAACAAAACAAAACAAAAAAAACAAAAACCACCCAATAACAAGAGCAACAACAAAATAAGAAAGAAACAAAACAAAGAAAACTAACACATAACTCAGGACTATCAACTTTTGAAATTTTACTTACAACAGGTTTTTTTTTCCCAAAAAAGCAGCCAATTTTAAAATTTCCTGGAGCAAAGGATGTCTTCACACCCTTTATCCATCTCTACTCCCACCCACCTCCACCAGGAGAGGGACAACACTTTAGAAGATCAATTTCTGAGACTCAAAGCCAACTCTTTAATCTAATAAACTTAGTAGTATTAACACTTTCTTAAGTATTCTCTAGGAGCAGTGCAAATTTTATTACAGATCTGAACATATGCTGGAAGAAGTCAGTTTTTTCTCTTAC
>NW_004958154.1:0-1070 GCF_000276665.1 Chinchilla lanigera
TCCGGTACCGGGAACCGAACTCACGACCTGCGCTTGCCAGGCAGGCGCTTTTGCTGCTGAGCTAAATCCCCAGCCCCGGTTTTCATTATCTTGTGACTTGTTTTATCCAATTCTTCCCCAAAAAGTCTTACTTGTAATAACATTATTTATATTTGTTTTCCAAATTTTTTATAAAATGTGAGTGTAATTAACAGGATTTTGTTATATATTTACTTTTTGTAATCTGATTTGCCTTTTATATAATGTGGTTTTATAAATTTAATAAGGTACCTCATGTTTATTCTTGAATTAACACCCATACTTTATCTAATTTTAAACAGAAAGGATCACAATTTAAAGTTCTTTTCTATTAAAGTAAGTAATTTATTGTAAGAGTAATGTATTATATACATTGAATAAGCACTTGAGAGGAAGTTATATTTGGCTACTGCCTGGACAATATTAACGTAGGCTTCAGTTACAGAGTTTGTTCACTAAAAGAATGGATTAATAGCATATGAAGTCATTCATATCTCATGCTTTTACTTTTCAAAATTCAATCTAGAGAGATGATTTGCTAGAAAAGCTCAGCAGACTCTGGGGTACTTAGAGTGACCTGAGATATTAAATCTAGCGGCTTAATATGTCACCCTCCTATAGGAGGGATGAGATGCACACAAAGCTACCCATGGGCAATATGACCACTCTCATTGTTAGAGTGTCTAGCAAATTTACCTCATGGTGAAAAAGAAAAATGCAACCACCCAGGGGCTTTCTTGAGCCTGTCTTCTGCCCTCAGTGGCCACAGTCAGGTATCCTGGAGACGTGGCCACAGTGCTTAGGCATTTGGGGCAGAGTTATCCCCCTGTGAAACATGGCAATATCTGTAGGGAGCTATGGGAGATGAGGGAGATAGCTCTGGACTAGCAGTAACACAGCAGCCACCCAAGGGTTTAATCAGGAAAGAAAAAAATGAGACAGTGCGCTTGTAACCTTGCTTTCTTTATTTTGGTAATATTAACATTTTATTTCATTTCACTTAAATTATTTACATTCTTAAAGGCTTTTACACCAGAATTTATTATTTTAAT
>NW_004958155.1:0-1077 GCF_000276665.1 Chinchilla lanigera
TTCTTTATCCACTCATTTGTTGATCGGCATTTGGGGCTTCTGGGCTGTTTCCAATTTAGCTATTATAAACTGTGCCTCTATAAACATGGCTATGCATATATCATTGTGTATAATGCTTTTAATTCTCTTGGGAAGATACCAAAAAGGGGAATACCTGCATCAAATGGTACCTCTAGTCCTAGTTTTTTGAGGCATGTCCACAGGTTTCCATAGTGGTTGCACCAGTCTGCCAGCAACAGTGGAAAAGTGTTCCTTTTTCCCCTCATTGGTTATTGGTTGATTTCTTGATAATAGATACTCTTTCTGGAGTAAGATGGAATCTTAGTGTTGTTTTAATTTGCACCTCATGAATGACCAGGGATGTTGAACATTTTTTTATACATTTATTTGCTGTTTCTACTTCTTCATCTAAGAAGTAGCTACTCATTTCAGATGCCTGTTTTTGGATTGGGTCTTTAAATTTGGGGGGGTCTTTTTTTTTATTAGTTCTATATATATTCTTGATATTAGTCTTTTGAGGAACAGTTTTCAAACATTTTTCAAACACTGGCAAACATTTTTCAAACACTTGGCATTGTCTCTTCACTCTGTTAGTGGTTTCTCTTGCAGGGCAAAAGCTCTTTATAAGAAGAAATCCCAGTTGTAGTTCCTGTGTGAGCAGGGTTTTGTTCATAAAGTCTTTGCCTACACCTATGTCTTCCAGAGTTTTACCTATTCTACCTTCCAGCAGATTTATTGTTTCTGTTTTAATATTTAGATCTTTAATCCATTTTGATTTTAGTTTAATGCATGGTGAAAGATATGGATCTAATTTTAGTCTTTGGCATATGGAAAACTAGTGTTTCCAGCACCATTTATTAAAGAGGCTATCTTTCATCCAGTGAAGGTGTTTGGCTCCTTTGTCAAAGATAAGGTGGTTGAGTGTGTTGGAAGTTGTTTCTGCACCTTCTAATTTGTTTCATTTATCCTTGGGTCTGTTGTTTTGTCAGTACTATGCTGTTTTCATCACAGTAGCTTTGCAATATAATTTCAAGTCAGGGATTGTAATGCCCCCTGCCTTGCCTTTGTTGCCCAGAA
>NW_004958156.1:0-1031 GCF_000276665.1 Chinchilla lanigera
CTCTGAAGAAAGAGATTAAAGAGAATTTCACAAAATGGAAAGATATTCCTTGCTCATAGATTGGAAGACCCAACGTTGTGAAAATGTCCATACTCCCCAAATTTTATACAGATTCAATGCAATCCTAATTAAAATACCATTAGTATTCCTCAGAGATACAGGAAAATATTCCTAAAATTCATCTGGAAGAACCAGACACCTAGAATAGAAAAAGTAACCCTGTGCAACAAAGCAAAGGCAAGAGGCCTCACAATCCCCGACTTGAAGTTATACTACAAAGCTACTGTGATTAAATAAACATGGTACTGGAAAAAAAGACAGACCTGAGGATGAATGCAACAGATTAGAAGACAGATACAACTACAAACACATTCAGACACCTTATCTCTGACAAAGGAGCCAAACAAATTCACTGGGAAAAAAAAGTTAGCTTCTTTAATAAATAGTGCTGGATAAACTGGTTTTCTACATGCTGGAGACTATAACTGGACACATGTCTATCACCATGCACTAAAGTCAAAATGGAACAAAGATCTAAATATTAAAACACAAACACTAAATCTACTGGAAGAGAAAATAGGTAGAAATCATGAAGATATAGGGGGAGGCAGAGAGTTCATGAACAAAAACCAAACTCCATGGGACATGCTTGAAAAAATCAACAACTGGGATCTCATGTTATTGAAAAGTTTTTTCATATCAAAAGAAAATACCAACAGAGTGAAAAGAAAACCCATGGGAAAAAAATTTAGCCAACTGTCTCTCACACAAAGCACTTGTACCTAAAACATATAAAGAATTTTAAAGAATCAGGCCCCCCAAATTGAAAGACTCAATCAAAAATGATCAGCTGAGATGAATACACACTTCTCAGCTAAAGAAATACAAATGGAAAATAAATATATGAAAAAATGTTCAGCATTATTGCACATTTGACAAATGCAAATTTAAGCAACTCTGAGATTTCTTCTCATGCCAGAGAGAATGTTTATCATCAGGAAATCCACCAGTATCAAATCCTGGAAAGACTA
>NW_004958157.1:0-1108 GCF_000276665.1 Chinchilla lanigera
TCTCTTCTCCAGTAGTGGTGGTTTCTGTGGCATGGTATGGATGACTGCATGGTCCTTTGGGCCTACGGGTGATTCTTGGTAAAAAGGAGGATCCCTTGCATCAGAAGACTGGTCCCTCGTATAATGGGAGGAATTGAAACTTTTTCGTCTGAAGTCAACTCTTCCTTTCCTGCAATCACTCTGGCAGCTTGCAGAATAATTATACCTTGACCATTGATAGCCAGATTCATCTTCTCTCTGAGGCGGTCCACTTCTTCCATCATGAGAAAAACTGCGGTTCTCGCCATCTTGTTGGTCACCAACATCACTGGGATATCTACTGTAGCTTCCTTCACCAGGTCTGTCTAGCAGTGGTGGTCTCTTTCCTAGTACTGGTGGATCCTTTGGCAGAACATTAAGTCCTCTATGGCTGCCATCACTGGGATGACTCCAAGGAGGTACTTGTTCTCCGGTATTTCTCTCACAGTCATATCGTCCACAGGACCACATGTCATGTCTTCTTTCAGCCACCACTCCGGGGGATCAGATGGGCAGCTAAGATGGCACTCCTCAGGCCACCACCACCACCGCTGCCTCTGCCGCTATGGCCGCCAGGGCCACTCTACACTGAGGCACTTCCAGCGTCCGTTGTGACGTCAGTCTCTAATGGCTTTCATTCTTTTATTACGAATTTTGAGAATTTTGATGATGATGTCTTATGGAGTGTTATTTGGGGTTAAATTCCTTATTTCCTTGAGTGTTTGTTTCAGTCTCTAGATTTGGGAGATTTTCTGCAACAACTTTTGCTAAGAGACTTTAATAAATATAGTTTTGTTTTCCACACCTTCTTTGACTTGGGTAATTAGTCACTTTGGTATTTTAGTGTCATCTAGCTCTTCTATCCACCTTTCATGGATTTTTATTTTCAAAGTACCACTGAATAAGTGATCTACTACAGTCACCTTTGGTATGCAAGTGCTTTGAAACTTATGGAATTTGGTTCTTGACACATTTTGAAGCAAAAAGTTTGTTTTCTTATGCAGCAATTGTTCAGAACTAGACACACAAGCTAGGACTTGTTGGTGTTGACTGTTTTGTAACTTGCTACCCCATTCCAGCTCAAACAGTG
>NW_004958158.1:0-1046 GCF_000276665.1 Chinchilla lanigera
GCGCGCTCCGGAGGGGCTGGCCGCGGCCGCGGGCCGAGCGGAGCCGGCTGCGGAGCCCTGAGCACGGCAGCGGTCCCCGCGCGCTCTACTCCCACTCCTCCTGTTCGCCACGCGTAAACAACGCAGTAGGTCCCTCCCGCCTCTCTTGCTGCTCAGAAAGGCTTTCCCTTCTGGGGGTGCTGCCTTCGGAGCTCCTTTCTTCCTCTGCTGTGATGCATTGATCTTAGGTGCTTGGTGGTGTCTTCCAGGGAATGGGGAAATACTTACGTGATGGCCATTGGGTTTTTAGGTTGAGGGAGAAACTCTTAGTTTGCATTAATGAGACTGCACCCCCCAGGTACAAAATAGCCTTTTAGGTGTTAAAGGGACAGTGTTTCTTTTTTTTATAACCACCTGATACTGGTTCTAAAGCCTCCCCCAGCCCAGTCGGGGACTGGGTGAGTGGGGGTGAGCAGTTCGCTGAAGGTTTTGATGTATTGGTAGCATTGAACTATTCAGTGTTCAATGTATTCAGTGGTATTTTATGATTGCCCTGTTACATGTTTTCAGTGTATAATCTCGTATTACTTTTCCAAGGTGTATCAGTTTGATGTAAAAAGCCTTTTCTATATTCATTCTGTTGCAGAATCTGCTGGAGAATTTACTGTACAAATACATTTAGTAAAGTCATACTTTAAATGTTAAAATCTAAACTCACTATTATTCAAATGATTCAATTTTGAAAGCTTTATTTTCTTTCTTTGCCTCCCGTAAATGAAAAGTTTTTAGCTTTACATTTATCATGCATGCATATTTTGGGTTCTGATAAAAATAAACAGAAAACAAGTGAAATAACTTTTTACCTCTCAGGTTAAGTTTTCTTCTAGGATATCTACAGAAAGAAAAACTAACTTCCACCCAGAGAAGTGCCCCTGACAAAGGGGTCAGTAGCATTCTTTATGGTTGTTTTTTAGACTGCACCAAACCTCTCATTGAATGTGCACCTTCAGTTTGTAGAATGAAAAGTTTTATGTCTCCTTTTTTTTTTTTTTTTTTTTTTTTGAGAC
>NW_004958159.1:0-1067 GCF_000276665.1 Chinchilla lanigera
CATTTTAAATAATACTGTAGTTTCAAATGTCTTGTTCATTCCAGTCTTTAAGACACTGTCATCTCAGCTTTAAATAAGTATGTAGACTATTTCACACATTGAGGCCACGTTTCTTTTCTATGACCACATATTTATATTTTGCCTCCTTTAAAGAAAAGTTAAAGCTTTGTTTTTATCAGTAATTTTTAGATTGTATTGTACCCATGTTGTAAAATAGAACTTTCTGTTATGATGGAAAAGTTCAGTAACTGCACTAATATGGTAACGACTAGTCTAATGCAGATATTGTACACTTCTAATACCACTAGTATGAGCTGAGGAACGTTTTTTTAAAATTTAATTTAATTTAATTTAATTTAATTTAATTTAATTTAATTTTATTTTATTTGGTGCTGGGGATTAAAACCAGTGCCTCCTGCATACTAAGCATATGTTCTACCACTGAGGCTATGTCTTCAGATTTATTTTCAATTGTATTTCACTTTCTTTAACTAAATTTTAAATTTAAATACCCCTATGTGGCATGTGGCTACCACATAGAACAGTACAGCTTTGGATGGTAAAGAAATTGAACTGTGGCTTTGGAAAGATTGAGTTAACTTTTGGCCTATAGTTTTTCTTCCTAGTCTTGATCTTTAGCCAAGTTCTTCTTGCAACATTAACTGAAGGAAAGTATGGGAGCGTGGTGGATCTAAGATGAATCGACCTCCTGCTGGTATGTTTTGTACTGAACTAAGAATTTCTATCTGGTTGTCCAATTTATTGATTAACCCACAATTTTCCAGACTCTACTGCAAATTGCAATCACACAGGACTATTTTGTAAATACCAGTACCTGGACTCCCACCTCTAGATAATCCCTCTGGGCATCAACATTAGAATGTACAGTACAGTTTAGGAAGCAGAAACATTAGCTAGATTTGTGAGTAACCCGGTGTCTATTTTTTTATTTTAAAGAGAAAAAAACTGACAAAATTATAGCAATGAAGACAAACACCAAAACGACAAAGACAACACGAGACCTCAAAGCCAAACGCGAGGAGTTCGCAGTGGCTGCTACGTTACAT
>NW_004958160.1:0-1058 GCF_000276665.1 Chinchilla lanigera
AAAAAAAAAAAAAAAAAAAAAGGAAAAAAAAGATTTCGCTACAGTATTACCAGTTGTGCGGCCACAAACCTGGGTACGCGCGGATCACTGTACCGTTTGGTCTATAACTCCTTCGGGAAGATGCTTAGGAGGGGGAAGAGCTGGGTCAAATGGAATTTCTAGTTTCAGTTTTTAAAGAAATTTGCACACCGACTTCCGTAGTTGTTTTACTAGTTTACGTTCCCACGAACAATGTAGAAGGGGACCCCACGTGCCCCCGGCCTTGCCAGCGTTTGCTATTGGATTTCTTGATGCTGGCCGCTCTTCTAGGCTGAGATGGAATCTCAGCGCTGTTTTCAGCCGCGTTTCTCTAATGGCCAGTGATGTCGAGCATTTTTTCATGTCCTGACTGGTCATTTGCACTTGTTCTGAGAAGTGTCTGTTCAAGTCAGTGGCCCGTATTTTGGCTGGGCCTTTAGGGGGATGATGGGTCTAGTTTCTTTTCCTTTCTAGGTTCTTTCTGTAGGGAAACGGGGTCTAAATAGAGAAAGGCGGGGCTGGGGATTTAGCTCAGCGGCAAAGCGCCTGCCTGGCAAGCTCAAGGTTGTGAGTTCGGTTCCCGGTACCGGAGAAAAAAAACCAAAACCAAAAAAAAAGAAAAAAAAAAAAAAAAAAAAGAGAAAAAGGGCTTCCCAGCTAATCCTGAGTAGGAAGAGTTAAGACTTCGTGGAAGAAAGCAATGAACGAGACAAGGGTGGGGGGTGCTACAGGGGTGGCCACCTGTTACCCTTTCAAAGTGACACACCCCATCCACCTACCTACCTGCCTATCTACCTACCTACCTATCTATCATCTGTCTATCTATCATCTACCTACTTATCATCTGTCATCTGTTTTTTTACTCTAAGGTCACTATACCAGTGCACCAACCGGTTTAGCAATTAGTTGCTAACTGAGTCTTGCATGTAAGGCCTTATAAACTTTATTTTATGTATTTATTTATTTATTTATTTATTTAGTCTTTTTGAGACAGGGTCTCGCTATGCAGTTCAGGCTGGCCTTGAGCTCACTTTGTAGCC
>NW_004958161.1:0-1101 GCF_000276665.1 Chinchilla lanigera
TCTGAGAGCTGGCATCAGGAAGACTGGACGAATCGTCACTGCGCTAAGCGCGATGGTCCACTGTGGGGACGTCTGCTGGCCATGACCGCCGAGAGCCTGGAGGAGTCTTTCTGAACAGGGGCTCAAGCTGTCGCTAAGGAGAAAATACAAGACAGAATTGCAAATTGGCATGCACTTGAAGAGGAAAGCACAGGAAAAGCAGCAGGGCAAATATGCCTAAGTTGGGAACGTCCTTGCCTGTGCAGAGGGCCACGGGGCAGTTCTGTTCCTGCTCCTCTTCTGCACCCTCCAAAGCTGCCCCAGCGAGCTTGCAGGTAGACCAGTGAGCGGAGTGGGTCTCCCGTAAAGAGCTCCTGATCTGAGACCAAGGCTGGGGCCGACAACTGTCCTCCAGCGCCATCCCACCCCCGCCCCATCTGACTCACTTAGACAGCAGGCTGGAGCTCAGGGTCACCAGGCTGAAGCCTGACATCTGAAGCCCTCCCCTCCCCCAGCTTTGGAAGGCGTGGCACGGGGCGCTGCTGAGCTCCACAAAGACTGAACTATCCAAAGAGGAGAGAAAAATGCGGGCTGACTGCATTGCTTGGAACAGCGCAAACGTCCCAAGTGGCAGCGACCCCACACTAGCCCTGGCCAAATGCTTCGCTTACAGAAGTCCACGGGAGCCCGGAAGGGTGGAGCTCTGTTTGAGCACAGTCTCAGGCCCGGCACCACTCCTACCCAGTGGAGCCCGAGGAGCCCGCCCGTCTGCAGGCCCAGCGGACTACAGCTTCTTCCTGCACTCGGAACAGGGCAAAGTCCACACTGCAAAGGCGTGCGGCTCTCGGGGTGAGCGCAGGACCTGGGCCTTGGTGAGGGGACACAGCCCCACGGGAGCTGCCCAGAAGACAGTAGCCGGTGTGGAGACTGGGAAACAGGCCCGTGGAGGATCTGGAAGGACCGGGGAGCAGCCAGCCGGGAGAGAACAAGGCTCGCTCTCTTCACACAGTTGCCAGTGCCTAGGCCTCTGTGCCCAGAGGGACAGGAGGTGGACACTCAGTGACCTTCGGGCTACTTATGATCTAGAGTGCCTCAGGGAATGCCAGCCCAAAGCCCCTCCAA
>NW_004958162.1:0-1105 GCF_000276665.1 Chinchilla lanigera
AATTTAAAAACCTAGTTGATCTAACAACATCTAAAATAGGCTGCACTTCTGAATATAGTGTTATTGTTTTTTGGACTGATGTATTGATAGCAAATATCTCAGTTTTTTTAAAAAAAATCTCTTTCGGGGGCCTGAATCCACTTTTCTTGAATAGTATTTCAGAAATATCAGTGTAAATATATGTTTTTGTTAGACATTATGATCCAAATCTCCATGTAAAAACTAATACTCACCAGTAGTAAGTCACAAAGTACTACGCTGATATAAATTGGGTATTATTATGGACATAAGCCTATAACCCAATTATTATAGTGTAGCAACTGGAATTTTTGGTTGTGGAAGAAGTTCATCAATACAAATTTAATAGCTTATCACACATAATCATTTCAAAATATCACAAATTCTTAAGCAAAATACTAATACATTGATTTTCTCTAATTATAAGAAAAAATATTTTAAATTCTCATCATAAAAACAAAGAGAATCATTACAGAAGAAAAATGTAAGGTATTTGGAACATTGAAGATATATGTAGTAAAAATAGATGTCAATCTACAACAAAAAGTAGAGTGAATTACTACTTTTGACAAAAATGCAGCATAGACACATGCAGTCTATACAAAATAGAGGTGAATTTTAGCTTTACTTTAATTGTTAATCAAACTGATGATGTAAAGGAAAAAAATACATTTTGAAAACCAAAGAATTTATTAAACTAAGTATATTTTAGTACACAAGTGGATGGCCATAAATTTGGTCCATTACTACATGTTTGCGGTACTTCAGTTTACAGTCATCTTGGGAGTGGATCCATGTACATCATACAACTTTTTTTTCTGTTAAATCCCCTTCCTCTTCTCTCCCACCTCCCTCCTTCCTCCTCTAAATTCCCTATCCCCAGTTTCATTCTTATCAATATTATTAATCTTAGATCAAATTTGTGACATATAATGTTTTCATTCACTGAGATTATTAGGTACCTATACATGGGACATCTTTATTCTACTTATTTCCCCCTTTTCCTTCCCCTCTCTCTTCCCTCATATTCTCTTGGACTCTTTTCCATTTGCTAGAGATCCATCCCTTTGTCTCCTCCTGTTCATTA
>NW_004958163.1:0-1108 GCF_000276665.1 Chinchilla lanigera
AGATGCTAGTGAGGCTGTGGGGCAAAAGGAACCCTTCTTCATTGTGGGGAGTGGAAACATATTTTCATTATCCATTCATCTATTGATGGACACATAAGCTGTTTCCAAGATTTAGCTACTATGAACTGTGCTGCTGTAGACATGAGTATGTATACTTCACTGCTGTGTGATGTCTTTCACTCTTACAGGAAAATGTTTATAAGGGGAATAGCTGGGTCAAATGGAATTTATGTTTTCAGTTTTTTAGGAAACTTCCACATTGAGTTCCACAGTGGTTGCACCAGTTTATACTCCCCACAGTGAAGAAGGGTTCCTTTTGTCCCACAGCCTCACTAGCATTTGTGATTGGTTGATTTCTTGATAGAAGCCACTGTTTGTGGAGTGACATGGAAACTCAGTATGGTTTTAATTGGTATTTTTTGAAGGAAAAGTGATGTTCAACATTTTTACGAAAAAAGACAAAGACAAAAAAAAAAAATGCCAGGGTATAGCTCAGTGGCAAGCATAAGGTCATGAATTCAATTCCCAGTACCAAAAAAAAAAAAAAAAGAGATTTTTATGTATTTATTGGCCCTTTTGTACTCTTTCATTTAAGAAGTATCTGTCAGAACTGAGGACATCTTCGGGAAGCCCGGTGAGTCTGGGCTCTGCCTCCCTGACCAGCATGCAAGGTGGGAGACACTTCAGGCACCCTCTGGGGCCTCAGTGGCTACCCGCCACACCCAAAGTGTGTTGCCCAAGGCTGGGCAAAATCCCAGACATCTTCGCAAAGCCCGGTGAGTCTGGGCTTTGACTCCCTGACCAGTGCTCAAGGCAGGTGAAGCCTGGGGCACCCTCTGAGGCCTCCGCAACTACGCGCCACACCCAGAGTGTGTCTGCCTGGGCTGGGCTGAGCCCTGGACATCTTCAGGAAGCCTGGTGAGTCTGGGATCTGCCTCCCTGACCAGCGTTCAAGGCAGGCAAAACCTTAGGAACCCTCTGGGGCCTCGGTGGCTACCCACCACACCCATAGTGTGGTGGCCCCGCTAGGCTGGCACAACTCACCAGCACAGAAGCTACACTGAGCACTGGGGATCTTCAGACTCTTGTCCAGCCACTCACATACAGT
>NW_004958164.1:0-1065 GCF_000276665.1 Chinchilla lanigera
AAAAAAAAAAAAAAAAAAATGCACCATGCTGAAATTTTAAACCCTTTCAATAACAGGTGAGAGGATAAGAAATGTTTTCCTTAAAAATAAAAGGACTACTATACTACTAATGCTACTACTATTACTATTACTACTATGATTACCATCATCATCGCTACTGCTACCAAAAACAAAAACAAAAAAAACAAAAACAAAAACAAAAACAAAAAAAAGCCAAGTACAATGGGCTAGAAATCCTGGGCTGGATGTGAGATTTTGGGTTTCTGCTCTGTGGGGTTGTGAAGATTATGAGAAGTTTCATTTTCTGTTCCGAGGAGGGAGTGAAAGACGACACTGAGCAAATTATGCTACAAGACCCAGGTCACATGGCTGGGTGTGGCTACCAAAGGTTTGCTGGTGTGGATGCTCCCAGCAGCAGGTTCTGGAGCCACATGTGTGCATCATGGTGTGCAAAAGATGAAACACACAGCCTGGGGAAAAGGTGGCCTGAAAATGACTCAGCTGTATCCCCCAGTGAAGGACCGTATGTGATAGGTTAGAGTTGCTCTGTCTCACATGGTGGTTACTTGTCATATGTGGCTGCTAGAATTTAGATCTAATAATTAATTAGAATTAAAAACTCAGTTCCTTAGTCAATCTGGCCTCACGAGGTGAAGAGTCACAGGAGGCTCGTGGATATCACACTGGGCAGCACAAAATAAAGTATGGTCAGTATGGTGCAGTTAGGTCAGTGCTTCCTAAGATTCAGCTTCAGTGGGCTGCTTTAGAATGTTCTGTAGCATTTTTTAAATACACATTTCCTAAACTCTGCCTCCAGATATTCAAGTTAGTTTCGGTAGTTTTGAGAATTTCTAATTCAATGAAAGCTGATGTTTCCTCTTTTTTCTTTAATGTCTTTTAATCCTTAGGTACTATAAACATTAACTATTCAACTTTCATACTTAGTGCTGATAACTGTCTATGTAGATAGTTTCCCATATGGGTGTATATCAAAGGGACTGTGTAATATGAGGAGCCCGTGTGTGTGTGTGTGTGTGTGTGTGTGTGTGTGTGTGTGTGTGAGAG
>NW_004958165.1:0-1082 GCF_000276665.1 Chinchilla lanigera
AAAAAAAAAAAAAAAAAAAAAAAAAAAAGTATGGATTTCTGTTCATTGAAGGATATTATAAGTGAAGTTAACTGACAGATAACTGAAAGTAGATATTTTTAATGTTTCAGATAGTCCAGGATTAACATATAGAATCATAAGCAGTTCTTGCAAATGAAAAAGAGAAAATCCATAAAAAATGGGCAAAGGATGCAAAAAGGTTCTGAAAAGAAAATCTAAATGGCTGACTAACAAAAATATGCAGACTCATTTGTAATTAGACAAGTGATAAGTAAACCAATAGGTAGATACCATTTTATATCCATTAAGTGCTACATACAAGAAAGTTGGATAGTACAAAGAAAAGACAGTCACTAGCATCTCAGGAATGTAGCTTGAACAGTGATTGGGCTAGTACTTTGACGGGGTTTACTCAGACTAAGTATGTGTGTGACTTTTGATCCTTGGCTCCATTCATATAGCTGAGCTCAATCTTTGCACTGCTCTGTGCAGGGACATGTATAAGGAATTGATCACCATGTATTTGCATAGATGGAGACCATCTACAATATGTGTCATCACCTGGGGAATAAATAGACCAAAGTTAGTGATAGATTATTATATAGCAATTAGAAGATCGGGACCAGATGTGCACAGTAATATCATGAAATAGTAAGAATGTAGCCTTCAGTGATATATGTAGAAACAGGAGCTAGGAAACAAAAAAGCATTCATACAAATGACCTACATACATACGCAAAATAAGAAAACCTACACATAAGAGTCTATACATCAAACCCATAAGATGGGGGCAATCTGGGGAAGGGATAGGATGAGATGAAGAAATAGAAAAGAAAATGAATTTAAAATAAAAGAAGGGACATAAATAAGCACAAACAAACACAGGGGGACTTTGCAGGATGGGGGTTGAGAGTACCACTAACTGTGCTGCTTTCTCACTCTTTCTGCTCCTACAGTTAAAAAAATGAACTTTCTGCAAAGTAAGTTCCCACAAAACCAGATAAATTATGGCTTGTGTATGAGGAGAAAGAAAAGCTATAAAAGTTTAGTTATTTCTTCTCAGTCCCTAGAAAGCATTTTTT
>NW_004958167.1:0-1037 GCF_000276665.1 Chinchilla lanigera
TCTATTTTTTTCATATTCTACATTTCAACAGACTTTTTAGGAAGCGGCTACTTGTTGAGATGTGGTGTGAAACTGAATAATATCCATCGTTACCTGAAAACCTTCAATATAATTACATAGGAGAATTCTTCCAATAGTTCAGACTGAAAAACCTACCACAATCGGTCCAACGGAGGAGGAGATATGGTATCTACCTATCTTCCATTATTCACACAGTGAAGAGATTGCAGAAGTGTCAGAGTGCCTCTCTCACTCAGTGTTTTCTGATAATATAGGTTTTTTAAAAATTAAATGTTACCCATGTTTAAAGTGGTGGGCTTTATTATTAATTAACCTACATTTAAATTTTTTTGTGTTTCAGTTGGGCATGGTGGATCATGCCTGTACTCCCAGCACTCAGGAGGCAGAGGCAGGAAGACCCCTTTGAGTTTGAGACCAGCCTGGACTACATAGTGAGAACCTGTCTCAAAACAAAACAAAAAAAAAAAATTTGGCCTGATGTGGTGGGCTGGGCCTCGTAATCCCAGCACTTGGGAGGCTGAGACAAGAGGATCATTACGAGTTTGAGACCATCCTGGGCTACAAAGTGAGCTCAAGGCCAGCCTGAACTGCATAGTGAAACCCTATCTCAAAAGACAAAGAAAAAAAAAGTTTCATCTTCTAATACGGTAAATATCAACAGATATAACCCTTAGAAAATAAAGTTCTTTCAGTGCTCTGTAAGAATTTGAGGATTAAAGTTTCTGAATCATTGCTTGCTTGCTTGCTTTATTTATTCATTTGTTTGTTTGGGTTTTTTGTTTGTTTGTTTTTTTCTGGTACCGGGAATCGAACTCATGACCTCACACTTGCCAGGCGGGCCCTGTGCCGCTGAGCTAAATCCCCAGCCCCTTGTTTGTTTATTTTTGAGACACAGTCTTGCTATGTAACTCATGGGGGCCTTGAACTCGCTGTGTAGCCCAGGCTGGCCTCAAACTCAAGTTTGAAGTGATCCTCCTGCCTCAGCCTCTTGAGTTCTGGGATTACAGGTGTGCACT
>NW_004958168.1:0-1099 GCF_000276665.1 Chinchilla lanigera
GCTTTACTGAAATTGAAAGGGAAAGAATTCTCCCAAATTCATTTCTGGAAAAAAGGATTACCCTGATGTGAAAGCCAGAAAAACTGTGCACGCCCTGCACCGAGTGAGTGAGTGCCCCAAAAGCTGCTGGTCCCATGGTTGGAGTCCGTGCTTTACTCACACCACCACTGTTCCCAGCTGAAACTTGTGGAGAGAGCCAGGTACTTCCCATTGATGTCCTGAGGGCAGTACGGGCGACCCAGGACCCTGCCGCTATTACAGACTGTGTCTCTGCCCTCTCCGAACCAGTAACAGAATGGAGGTCCTCACTCAGAAGCCCCAGGGACTTGTCTAACTGCGGGACGGGATGCTTTCGGCCCCTCCTTGCATGCAGACTGTGCCAAGTCATTGAGTGCCACAGGATCTGCAGGTCCCATGGTTCGAGTCCATGCTTTACTCACACCGCCCCGGTTCCCCGCTGAAAATCACGGAGAAAGACATGTATTTCCCATCGACTTCCTGAGGACAGAGTGGGTGACTTAGGACCCGCCACCATTACAGAATGAGTCTCTGCCCTCTGTGCACCTGTAGCAGACAGGAGGTCCTCACTCAGAAGCCCCAGGGACTTCTCTAGCTGGGGACAAAACGTGTGGCCCCTCCCTGTGCGAGCCCTGCACCAAGTGAGTGAGTGCTGCAAGAGCTGCAGGTCCAGCAGTTCGAGTCCATTCTTTACTTTCACCCGGACCCCTTAAGGGGTCGATGGCACTGGCAGTCTCTGCTTGCTCCCTGACTGGCCTGCATCTGGTTCCTGTATGTATTCTGAAACGTCTAGAGACATAGAAACAGGTGATTCAAAAACTGTTGACCCTGTAGTTTGTGTCTGGCTTTGGCCTGTACCCTGATGCCTGGGCACATAGCTCCACTGGACCAGGACTGTCACACCAGTGCAAACGGAGTCTGGGCCGTGCATGTGCCCCGAACTGCAGCAGGATGCTGGATCAGATGATCGGCCATCAACTGACACCAATGCCTGCATCTGAGAAAGGGGACAACGAGATACAAATCAACAATTGCTGGAAAACCTGAGACTAAGTACTGCTTCTCAGAGGTCACTCAGGGC
>NW_004958169.1:0-1096 GCF_000276665.1 Chinchilla lanigera
GGGAAGGCCTGGAAGCTCCTGGAAGGTCATCAGTGGGAGTCTCGGGGGATGGATGTTCTAAGGCAATGGCAGCAAAAGACAGTCCTGCTCAGGATGACTGGGGTTCTTCAGAACGGGAAATGCTTTTCTCTTTTCCTTGCCTTCTCCAGTCCATGCAGGCTCCAAGCCTCGTGGTTGGGACGGGTCATGACTTCGGTGGGTCTTTCCCTCTGGGTTTGTGGTCTACCTGCCAGTCATCCCCCCAACACATCCCCAGCTCTGCTTTGCTAACCTGCCGGGCATTTCTTATTCCATCCACATCGACACATCCTGCTTCATGGTCACATAGGTTTGCAAGGGAAAAACAAAGAGTATTGTAAGGTTTGGTTCTGTGGCAAACCCCGGCAGGCGTCTACTGGGGTCTCGGTACACGTCCTAGGTGAGAAGTGACTCTGCTGTCCCATATCTTGTTTAGAGGCTCGTCTACCAGTGGACGTGTGTCCTTCCAACATCAGCCACTGCGAATCACAATGATATGGTCAGGGGTTGCCGTTCTGTCTTTTAGACCTTCCTTTCACCTTTGTGGCTGTATTCCTGGATCCCAGGACAATTCTTAATGTTTCAGGATGCCCCATACTGATTCCCACTGTGGCTGTGCCATTTGAGTTCCCAACACAGGGACACCAGCCTCTGTCTCCTCATCCCGGGAGCTTGTTTGTGTGTTAGTTTTCTTGATGGAAGCATCGTAAGGGGTGGGAGGTGGCACTACATTGCAGTCTTGCCTTTCTCTGCCCTAACCATGAGTGCCATAGAGCGTCTTTTCACCCATGCAGTGGCCATTTGCATAGTTGTTTAGAGTCATTCTGTGTATTCAAGTCTATTGCTCATTTTCAGTTGGAGCTGTCTAGGTTTTATATGTACATTTTTCAGGTATTACACTCTGGTCATATGTGGCATGAAATTATTTTCTCACAGTCTTCTGCCACTAGTTTGGCTCCTTCCTGTGCCAGTAGTGACTTCAGTTACACTATGGCTTTTAATTCCTATGAAGTCCAATTTGTGTATGTTCCCCTTCTTCCCTGTGTCTCTGGATCCTGCCCAGGATAACATTGCCAAA
>NW_004958170.1:0-1098 GCF_000276665.1 Chinchilla lanigera
GCCTGTGTATCATTATCTACCATAGAACTGGTTGGTATAGGAAATCTAAATGCTATGTCTGGAAGTTGGTCTGAGCTATTAGGTTTGCACTTGGGCAGAGTAGGCCATGTGCTAACAGCAAGTTTGCCAAGATTTTTTCATATAGTCATGGTCTCAGAATTTACAGGAGCATCAACAAAGGTTATACATCCATGCAAAACACTTAAATTCTCTGTTTTGTCTTACTATAAAGGGTAGTTGATCACAGAAGGCTCTAAGCAAGGCAATTCCCACCCAGAAAAAAATACTAAAGTTTTTGGCATTAATCTATAACTATAGTAAAAACTGGATATTTCTGAGGTTAATGAATGTCTCTATTCTCACACTACTCGAGTTCTGTTTCCAAAAAAGACTACAACAATTCCCTATAAATGTTACTGTGGTACTATATTGAAATTGGACGAAGCATGCTATGAATTTAATTCAACTATACAAGTAATGCGAAAGAACTTTTTGACTAAAAGACTGTATATGGGAATTCAAGAACAAGAACACTCTTCTTTCTATCTTGGGAAATGAAGATGCAGATAACATTTGAAATCATGTTTATATATCATTCTTTTACTAGGCAGATTGGTACCTCTTGCACTCTTGATGGCAAGTCATGACCATTTTTTTGTACTCAGGATTGAATCCAGGGTCTTTATACTGAACTACTTCTGTACTCCTTTTTAATTAATTAATATATATATTTTTAAATTTGAAGCAGACTCAAGTTGCTAAGTTGCCCAAGATGGCTTTGAATTTACAAGGATCCTGCATCCACCTCCCAGAGTTTTAGGGTTACAGGTGTGCACCACCATGTGCCAGACTTAGGCAGGACATTCTTGACAATCCAATGATGCACAAAATATCATAGAGGAAGGCAGGTATCAGGTGACTAACAAAACACTCCAATATCACCTAAAAAGAAAATAGGTGTGTAAATTCTAAAATACACATATCTTTCAACACTGGCTAGTTGTCTACCATACTACAATGTGAAAACCGTGATCTTAGAAACATAACTTGGGTCTGTCTTAGTTACTTTTCTCTCGTTGCTGAGACAAAATACCCAAC
>NW_004958171.1:0-1076 GCF_000276665.1 Chinchilla lanigera
TCTTTTCCCACATCCCAGTTGCCCTTTATCCTTGAGTGCTTTCCTATCATTTCACAATGTCTATCATACCTCCTAGTTTAAGAAAAACTTTAATAACACTGGGGAATGACTTTTGGTAAGTTCTGGAATATGGCTGAATAATGGGTACAGCAAACACTCCAGAAACTGATATCTCTAAAGTTTGAAAACCAGTGATTTAAATTTGTTCTAATTTATATTGTGAACCACAGGAGCATTCAGATCTTTGCTTACTTTTCCCCTCCATTCCTGTTTTCTACATTGCCTCTGAATTCTTTTCCTGTATAGATTAGAATAGCAACTCTTTTTCTCTCTGAACTAAGCCCTGAGACCCTAAGAAAGAATAATGTGTGGATGTTCATTCAAAATTTTTAAGTGCTTTCAAATACAGTAAGTTCCACACTTACAAAATGAATTCTATTCATAAGTTATATTTCTTCAAATATTCATGTTATATTTCTTTGAATATTCATATGTTATATTTCTTCGTATCTGACAGAGAGGTGAGCCTTATGCAGTGTACCTGTACTTACTGTATAAAGAAAGGTAAGTATGAACTTATCAAGTCTGTCTTCTAGAGAAATGGTTTCCAACTTGGGCACGCCCCAGAGTCACCTGAAGCCCTTGTCAAACTGTGGATGCCATCAGTCCCATGAACACAGGAGTGCCATATTGTGGCCACAAAGGCCATGGTGTTTGGCAAAGACTAAGTCAGAGCACAGAGGATCGGGATCCCTAGCTGACTCCTCGCTCTGTCTGCTCATGTGTCTGGAGCGTACCCGGGTAGCATTCTGCAAGATCATAAAGGTTTAAATCCCCTTTGTAACGTTAATAGTTTCTCCTTGAACATGACCTCAAACTTTCCCTGGATTTTAGATACGATTTTTTCTACCCAGTAAGTCAATAAGATGCTACAGGTGGAAGACATCCACGTACTTGGACAAGAGCAAGGGTCAGAAAATGTTACCTATAAATATGAGGCTCGGGCTGGGGATTTAGCTCAGCGGCAAAAAGCGCCTGCCTGGCAAGTGCAAGGTCGTGAGTTCGGTTCCCGGTAC
>NW_004958172.1:0-1063 GCF_000276665.1 Chinchilla lanigera
AAAAAAAAAAAAAAAAAAAAAGTGCCTGAAACAAATATAGGAAATGCTAATGTTTTACCAAATTGGATAACAAATACATGGTATTTATTATATTACTCTCCTATTCCTTTTAGTCAGCTCAAAGCATTTTCATTAAAAAATTCCTATCAGAGTAGCTCAGTGGTAGAGTGCTTGCTTAGCATCTGGGGACCAAACAAACAAAAGTATTTAAAATTCCTATTAGAGGCATCTCCCTGCTGAGATCACTGAGCTGACGGGGAAGAGCAAGCAAGGAGTAGATAGATCCAGCGAGTCTTAGGGTCCCTGAGACAGCAGGCTCCCTGGGGGTGGGGGGAGTTGGATGGTGGTGGGATGACTCTAGAAAAGGCAGAGTTGGACCCAAGCAAGAGAGGTATGGCAAGAATCAGCCCTAGGAGTGATTAAAAGTTGGCCTGGCCGAGGAAAGCCTCTGGGGCACTAAGGATACATTCTTCACAAGAGAAGAAGAGCTGAAGGTGGTAGAGAGAGGCTGCACTCACGCAGAGAAGAGCAACAGGACAATGAGCTATCGGACGGGCCAGCAGATCATCAGCCTTACGGAGACTGTGTGCGGGTCCAACTTGTGCAACAAACCCAGGCCTGGTGAGTAGTGCAGACTTCGCCTCTCCCAACCCCAAATGCTCCTCAGCACAACCTGTGACTGTATTACAGCAGTCAGATCCTCAGCCCTACCCCACCCAACACCACTCCGTTCCTTACCCAGTACCAACCCCTACTCAGTCTCTTTCGAATTCCAAACAGTTCTAATCCCACCCTCAAATCAACACTGTCCTCATCTCAGACCACACCCACGCCCACTCCCAAGTGCGAACCCACCCCCTTCGCACACATTTGCATGGTGATTGTTTTGTATAAGGTACAACACCCCTTAACAGTCCCACGCACGTCTTTGGGAGGTAGGTGAAGTGTCTTGCTGATGTTTTTTCATCTAATTTTTTCCTTGGGGATGGAGGACAGTCCAAGCAATAGAGGCTGAGGGGCCAAGACACAAGCAGAGACTCACAGTTCTTTTTTTTTTTTTTTT
>NW_004958173.1:0-1096 GCF_000276665.1 Chinchilla lanigera
GGGCAACCAGAGGCCAGCAGCAAGCCCAGGAGCACCCAGAGGGGCTGAGGGCCGCCCACATTCCCACACACTGGATCCTCCTTCCACAGCCCTGTCTCTCGCCCACCAGGCCTCTGCTGCCAAGGGAACCCACAGGGCTGAGACCCACAGCCCCGCCGGGCTCAATCCGAGCTCCTAGTAGATGGGGAGGACAGGACTTCCAGGTGCAGGGCCTCCCCTCCTTCCTCTGTGCCCACCTCCCCCCTAGGCTCTCTGGCAGACCCCATCAGGAACAAAGGAACAGGGCTTCCGGGAGGCCTCAGCTGTTCCTCCCCATGAGGCAGCAGCCGCTGTGCCTGCCCACCCCGGGCTGCTCTGAGCAGAAGGAGATGGACTCCTTCTGTCCTCCCCCCTTCTCCCTCAGGGACAGAGGCCTCCGCCTGGCCCCACGGTGGGGACGACCTGGTGGAGCCAGCAGCTGGCCAGAAGGCTGCCTGGAGGCGGGGGGGCTTGACGAGTTCAGGGACCACTGTTGGGGGGCCTGTGACGAGGATCTCTCCAGAGTCTGCCGCCTGTGTCCTCGATACTTTGCCAAGTTCTCAGGGCACTTGGCCCCTGTCCCAAGCGTCCCCAGCCCCCACAGCGGAAGAGGCCAGGCTGGAGATCGGAGAGGACCCAAACCAAAGCCTGAAAACCCAAGGCCTTCGCATTCCCTGCTGCCCTCTTGGCCCTCACTGAGGGTGGACACAAGAAAGGGCAGGGCAGGAAGCTGCTCTCTTCCAGAGGACTCCAGGGATACATGGCTGGTCCCCCACCCACCCGCTGTGCCCTCCTGGGACATAGGGAGAGAATGGCCACATGGAGGGCAGCTGCTGATGGCCAGCAGCAGGGGGAAGAGTGGGCAAATAGATGAACTGGTACACTCTAGGGGAGGGGCAACAGATGGGTGACAGGGTGAGGGTGGATGGATGGTAGGTGGGTGGGCAAGGTGGGTGGATGGGTATAGGGACAGATGGGTGGGAGGGCAGGTGGGTGAGTAGGTGCATGGGTAGATGGATGGACGGTGGGTGGATGGGCAAGGTGAGTGGATGGGTACAGGGACAGATGGGTGGGAGGG
>NW_004958174.1:0-1086 GCF_000276665.1 Chinchilla lanigera
CTGAGCTAAATCCCCAGCCCCTCCCTCTCCCCCACTGCTTTTAACTACTTTGCCCTCCTGGTGGCCTAGAGCAGTGTGGGTGTGGGTGTGGCCCTTCCTTGTGGTTGCCCAGACACCCCCAGGGCCCTGCACCCTGCCCTGCAGGAGGAGCGGAGAGCTGCCCTGCAGCTGTAGGGCCCCTGAGGCTGCCTGCAAGCTCCCACCTTCGCCTGTGTAATTGCTTCTGTCTCTCTCCTTTCAGAGAATGGCACTGATCCGGAAAACAACCAAGAAATAACACACAGAAAGGTCAGGGTATGGACCTGTCCAATGTATTTGGAGATACTTGAGCTGAGACCTCAGCCATCTCATCCTTGGAGTTTGTTTGTTTTTTTTTTAAATGCTTTACAGAGAAGCATATATTTTTTATTAACAGTGCAGCAATATCTATACTGACTGAGAGGATCTGCCAAAAGAATAAAGCCTCCTACCCACCTTCTGGTCCCTTTTCCCTGCCGTCTCAAAGAGGAGCAGTATATCTTCCAGAGAAGATTTTATTTGTGGTTTATTATACTCTAAGTGATTGAACATGGGACAAAGCATTATGGTCTTGTTGGGTGAGACAGTATTAGCAGGATTTGTAGAGGGTTTTGTTTCCTCCCCTTTTCCCTGTACTTTGTAATGTCAGTGTTTATATGAATATGAATTTGATTTGCTTTTCCAGAATAAAGACGTTATTAATTGAAAGACACAGGGTACATGGCTTAGAGCCTCCGACGCCGGCCCGAGGGAGCCGGGGTGCCCGGCGCGGCTGCATGCGGCTCTGGCCAGCGGGGGGCAGCACCGGAGTCGGCTTCCGCGGCCCAGGCGGGGCTCTGGCCGGAGTCTGGCTTGTCCGCGCCCGTCCGGGTGACGTTACTAAAGGCCCTTCGTGAGCGCTTCTGCAACTCCTAGAGAGAGTTCGGTTCCCTTGGCCGGAGGAAGAGCGGCGTGCGCCGGAGCAGAGGCCTGGCCGCCCGCAGCGGGCACGGCCCCGACCCTGGGCTTCTCCCGTGGCGCGGAGGACCTCGGCCGAGCCCAGCATCGCCAGCATCGCCCTGCGGCCGC
>NW_004958175.1:0-1094 GCF_000276665.1 Chinchilla lanigera
GGGCGAGGTCGGGGCGCGGGAGGGCGCGGCCGTCAGCACCGCGGAGGAGGCGGCGTTCCGCAGGATGAGGGCCCCGGCCGGCGAGCCCCCCGGGAGAGGCCGGGGCGGGACCTTAGGGTCGCGTTTAGAGCAGGAGCGCCCCCGGGAATGTGCCCTCCGGAGGGAGCGGGCGCCGAATTCGGCGGGGAAGCGCCTTACCGCGTGGAGGGACGGTGGCCCGAAGCACGAGCGTGCCGGGGAACTGAGCTGTGGTGTGTTGAGGGCTTCATGAAGTGCGCGCGTGTGTGTGAGAGACAGGGATGGACATTCCTAGACGCGGGAGCGGGGGGGCTGCACCACAGACGTGTCACTTGCTTGGGGAAAAATAGGAGTTTGCTGACAACACAGGGTCCTGTGGTAACTGCAACAAGCGTCCCTGAGTGTGTCCACCAGTTGTTCTGTCGAAACAGGCAGTCAGGCACTTTCGAGGTGAGGCATTTATTAGCCAAAAAAAAAAAGGATGTTAACCTATAAAAATTATCCCCAGAAATTTAAGACTTTACCTCAGACGTTGTTTCTGTCCTATAGGAACCCAGAGTGGATTTACATGTAAATTTTAGCACTTGAAATCTATTTTTACTCTAAATCGCTCTTGGTAATAACACATCTTGCAGGTATCTTTATTATTTATTTTTTGTCTGTTTGAGACAGGGTTTCGCTATGTAGTTCAGGCTGGCCTTGAGCTTACTTTGTAGCCCAGGCTGGCCTTGAACTTGCAGTGACCCTCCTGCCTCAGCCTCCCCAGGGCTAGGATCACAGGTGTGCACTGCCACGCCCGGTTCTTTCGGGTATCTTTATCTGTTGTATAAAGAAACAATAGTCAGGGGAGTAGGCAGGAGGATGTTAAATTTAAGGCCTGCTTGGGCAATTTAGCGAAACCTTGTCTCAAAATTTAATCAAGCCAGGCGTGGTAGTGCATGTAGTCCCAGCATTCGCCTGTGATCCCAGCACTTGGGAGGCTGAGACAGGAGGATTGCCAGGAGTTCAAGGCCAGTTTGGGCTACATAGTGAATTCAAGGCATACCTGAACTGCATAGTGAGACCCTGTCTCAGGG
>NW_004958176.1:0-1086 GCF_000276665.1 Chinchilla lanigera
CTGGAGATTTAGCTCAGCAGCACAGCGCCTGCCTGGCAAGCCCAAGGTCATGAGTTCGATTCTCGGTACTGGGAAAAATAAATAAATTAATTAATTAATTAAAAATAAATAAATAAATAAATAAATAAAATTTCCCTGATGGTCTATTAGGGGCCTTAGAAACTCAACTATGATCTATTTCACAGGCTATTGTCCTCAGTGTCCACTGGAATAGTGGCTCTATCTCAGTGTAGCTCCTGTCAGGAGCAGCAGCACCTGTTAAAAATGCAACTTCTCTTCTCAGTGTCTGTCTCTGTCTATCTCTGTCTCTGTCTGTCTGTCTCTCCCTCTCCCATTCTCTCTTCCCCTCCCCCCTTCCTTTCTAAAATATACATACTAAATCAGGAGTTCTGGGGATAGTTCCCAGGAATCTGCATTTGAACAAGCTCTCAAGGGCAGTCTGACTGTTGAGAAAGTTGTAAAACCACTGAGAGAGAGAGAGACAGAATTCTGGAAGTGAAGTGACCTAGCTCCAGGGACAATCTACCTAAGGAAGTAAATGGGCTCCACTGTCTCCCTGTCATCTTTACTCTTTGTTGTTTTGTTTTTGTCTTTTTGAGACAAGGTCTCGCTGTGCAGTTCAGGCTGGCCTTGAGCTCACTCTTTGTTAGACACAAATGGCTCCTGGGGTTTCTGGAGCGCATCCTTCTCCCTTGCAAAGGGTCAGCTGCTCAGAATCTGCCCTGAAGAAATCCTCACACATGTTTAATATTTAGGATTGTTTATTGAGCATTGCTGGCAAACAATTGGAAACAATTTCAGTATTCACCAGTGGAGGAATAACTAAATAAATGTCACGGATTTCAGTGAGGGGCTTGGAAGGAATGTGTAAGAGCTAATGGAATGATATCTAACACACATTACTACATAGGAAAGCAAGTTGCCAAATGGTACGAAAAGTGTGATTCAAGTTCTGTTGAAAATGGAGGGTTTGGTTTCTTCCCCTCTCCTGTACCTGTGTGTGTATGTGTTTTTGTGTGTTTGTATGTGTGTGTTTTGAAACTACCAAAAGAGGGGCTGGAGATTTAGCTCAGCAGCACAGTGCCT
>NW_004958177.1:0-1065 GCF_000276665.1 Chinchilla lanigera
GAACTGAGGACCTTGTGCTTGCCAGGAAGGCGCTGTGCCGCTGAGCTAAATCCCCAGCCCCAAGCTTATATGTTATGAGGTTTTTGTCATTCTGATATTTAACAAAACAAGTATGTTCCTCGATTTTTAATTTTTCTTTGTTATGAGAATTTCGGATGAATTTCTTTTTTAGAATTTAATTTTAAGCAGTTCAACATGAAACACTTAGAATAATGGATTAGGCAGCTAATTAAATTTTCAATTTTCTGTTTATTGCATTGAAAGAGTGCATATTTTGGATTTTTTTTAATGCGAAAAATATAGGTGAATTAGTCTAGAGAATGACTTACTCATCCTTAATGACTTAGGATGGATTCATCTAAAGAAGGACATCCTTTTGCTTATATCTGTAGAGGAGGTTATTGCTATCAAAAGCTGTTTTTTGTTGTTGTTTGTTTATTGAGAGAGGTTCTTGCTATATATCCTTCAGCCTGGGTTTGAACTCACTGTGTAATGCAGGCTGACTTCGAATTTGCAGCAGTCCTCCTTCCTCCTGAGTGCTGGGATTACAGGTATGCATCACTACCCTCGGTTAAATGGTTTTTTTTGTTTTGTTTTGTTTTGTTTTTTTTGTCTTTTTGAGACGGTCTCGCTATGCAGTTCAGGCTGGCCCTGGCTCACTTTGTAGCCCAGGCTGGTCTCAATCTCCAACGATCCTCCTGCCTCAGCCTCTGGAGTGCTGGGATTACAGATGTGCGCCCCCATGCCTGATTTAAATTGGCTTTTTAATGGCAGATTGGTTGAACAATGACTCTTCCTATTGTAGAATAGGTTTTTCTATGTGTGTAGTTACGAGTGACCTTATAAGATCAGGGTTTTCATTGTTTTGATGGATTGAATTGCCTTTTGGTGTACAGGAGTGTATTAGTTTAAATACTGTTGTTCATAATTAGAGGGTTTATAATTCACCCTATGATGATGCTTAAATATACATAAATTAAATCATAATTTATGATTTAATGTACATAAAAATACATATCATAAATTATGTCAGATTTTTTATGCAAAGCATTTTTATTGCTATAT
>NW_004958178.1:0-1093 GCF_000276665.1 Chinchilla lanigera
GTCTCAAATTTGCAGAGATCCTCCTGCCTCAGCGTGCTGGACTACGGGTGTGTGCCAAACGCCCAGCTAGAATTACACATTTTTTTTGTTGTTGTTTTGTTTTTTGTTTTTTTTGCAGTACCAGGGATCGAACTCACAACCTTGCGCTTCCCAGGCAGGTGCTTATGCCACTGAGCTATATCCCTGGCCCAGTTATTTGTTTGTTTGTTTGTTTTGAGACAGGGTCTCACTGTGCAGTTCAAACTGGTCTTGAGCGCACTTTGTAGCCCAGGCTGGTCTCAAACTCACAATGATCCTCCTGCCTCAGCCTCCCGAGTGCTGGGATTACAGGCATGGGCCACCACGCCCGAGACTGAGTTTCTAGAGACTGAGTTTCTAAAAAAATTTTTTTTTAAATTTTGAGATAGGGTCTCACCAGGTCACTAAACAGCCCAGGCTGAGCTGGAATTTGTGATCCTCCTGCCTCAGCTGCCCAAGGTGCTGGGATTACACACAGCCAGTTTGAATATGATCATGTATTTACCTTTGTTCTGTAGTACTGGGGATAAAACCCAGGTTCTTCACACTGAGTTATATACTGAGCCCATTATATTATTATTAACTATTATTATATTATTTTTATTACCATCACCATCATCATCATATACTGAGACAGACCCCAGGCTGGGCTCTAACTTGCAATTCTCCTGCCTCAGCCTCCCAAGTGCTAGGATTACAGGTGTGCACCATCCGGGCACGCCTTTATAGGATTATTGTAGCACAGACAGGATGAATTACCCTATCAGGCTGCGCTACGCCCATCTGCTTTACCGCAGGTGGAACCTTTAATCATCTCTTTATTAACATTAAAATAGCCTGGAAGGCGGGCTTATCTGTGGTTTAAAGGCAGACCCTACCGGTTCGGGGACTGGCTCGTTTCTCTGGCTGTGGTTGGCCTTTGGAGGGAGTCTGCTCGGGAGCCTGGAGCTCTCACCGGCCACGCTGGAGCGAGCTCCGGAGAGCTCAGCCCCGCAGCCTATGGAGCCTGAGCCTCTCCCAATGGCCTTGGAGCAGGCGGAGGAGGCCCCGCCGAGGGACGCAGGCGCGCGGGCTG
>NW_004958179.1:0-1091 GCF_000276665.1 Chinchilla lanigera
GGACATATTCCTAGACACATGAATTAATAAAGCTGCACCAAGAAGATACAAATGTTCAGAATAACCCATTATCAGTCAATGAAACTGAAGGTGTAATGTAATTAAAAACCTACTAACAAAGAAAAGCCCAAGCCTTCATGCTAAATGTACGAGAAATTTAGAGAATACCTAATATTGCTACTTCTCAAAATCATCAAAGAAATTGAAAGGGAGCCAATACTTCCAAAATCATTCCTGGAAGCAAGTATTACTCTCATACCAGAGAAGGACCTAACCAAAAAAGAGAACTACACACCATTCTCCGTAATGAACATAGATGCAGCAAATCAAACAGAATGCAGCAAATCATCAAGAGAAGATTATACACCATGACCAAGTCAGATTCATCCCAGGGATGCAGGGATGGTTCAACATACACAAATCAATAAACATACCATATTAACAGAACCAAGGACAAAAATCACATGATCGCCTCAAAAGACACAGAAAAAGCATTTGACAAAGTCTAATGCCCATTCATGCTAAAAACCCTACAGAAAATTGGAATAGATGGTCTTTACCTCACTCTAGTAAAAGTCATCTATGATAAACCAACAGGCAACATTATACTAAATAGTCAAAAACTAAAAATTTTCACTCTAAATTCAGGAACAAGGCAAGAATGTCCACTATCATCACTCCTGTTCAATATAGGTCTGGAAACATTAGCCAGAGCAATTAGACAAGAGAAAGAAATGAAAAGAATGAGGACAAGAAAGGAAGAAGTCAAATTATCAGTATTTGTAGAAGACATGACTGTACATAGAGGACCCCAAAAGTGCCACCAAAAGATTCTAGACTTAATAACCAAATTCAGTAGCATAGCAGGATATAAAATCAGCACTCAAAAATCAACAGCATTCCTGTACACAAGCAACAAACTCATCAGGGAGATATCACCTTTCACAATAGCATCCAGAAAAATGAAATACTTAGGAATCAATCTAACAAAGAAGTGAAAGATCTATATATGTAAAATTATAATACTCTGAAAAAGGAGATTGAAGAAGATATAAGAAAATGGAAAGATATCCCTTGCTCATGGATAGGAA
>NW_004958180.1:0-1041 GCF_000276665.1 Chinchilla lanigera
CCGGCGGCCGCTGACCCGCCGCTCCCTAGGACTCGCTGCTGGCGGCGCCCATCATGCTGGACCTCGCGCTGCTCACCGAGCTGTGCCAGCGCGTCAGCTTCTGCACCGACTCCGACCCTGAGCCGCAGCGCTTCCACTCGGTGCTGTCCCTGCTCAGCTTCCTGTTCAAGGCGCCGCTCGTGCCGCCCGGCAGCCCGGTGGTGAACGCGCTCTTCCGCCAGCGCAGCTGCATCGAGAACATCCTCAGGTGCGTGCGCGGGCCGGGCGGGCGGCGGTGCGGGGCCGGGCTCCCGCTGAGGCCGCCTCGTCCCGGTCTCCAGGGCGTGCGTGGGGCTCCCGCCGCAGAACCACATGCTCCTGGAGTACAAGATGGAGCGCCCGGGGCCTGGCAGCAAGCGAGCCGCGCCCCTGGGCGCCACCGGCCCACTGCCCTGCAAGAAAGGAGCGGCGCCCGCGGCCCCCAACGGCTGCACTGGCGACACCAACGGGCACCCGCAGGGAGCGCCCCCGATGCCCACGGCCTGAGGCTGCGATGCTTGGTCCGGCCCCTGCCCCGCAGGACTCGACCCTCCCTGTCCCCAGTACAATAAAGCCAGCGTCCCCCTGCCGAGCCTCCGCCGCGGGTCTTGGTGTGGGCGCCCCGCCCTGCGTCAGCCCCGCACCCCCTCCCACTCAGCCCCGAGCCCCGGGCGGCGCTGAGTCCAGGTTGGGAGTCGGGACACCCGGTACCAAAACCCAAAACGAGTTCCGTTTATTGAGGGGGCCAGGGGTGACCGTGGGCCAGGCCCAGCAGGGAGAAAGCGTCTCTGAGGTCCTTGCATTTTTATAAAATGAGAGTCCTTCGTGCGGGGCTCCCGGCCGTCCCTGCCCGGCGGGCCAGGTGTCCGGGTGCCAGAGCTGTGACCCGGGCCGGCAGGGCATGGCTGCGCCCCGCCCGCCCGTCACACGCTCATGGTCATCCCTGGGGAGTACTGCGGAGAGAGGCGCGGGCGGGCTCAGCTCCGGCCTCGGCTGGACCCCCAGGGGCGGGGCGGGCGGGGG
>NW_004958181.1:0-1054 GCF_000276665.1 Chinchilla lanigera
TCCTGATGCACGCGCTGCCCTCAGGGAGTAGCTGGGAAATACCTGGCTCTCTCTGCGCGTTTCAGCTGGGAACCATCACGGTGTGGGCGAGCACAGACTCGAGCCCAGGTGTCTAGCCGCTCGTGGAACACTGGCCCATAAAAGGCATTTTATAAACCTGCTTCAGAAAGTGGCAAGGATGATAGGATAAGAGTGTATCTTAGTTATTTTTCTCTTGTTCTGAGACAAAAATACCCAACACCCAAAGTTAAAGGGGGAAAGGTTTAGCTTACAGTTTGTGGAGGTTTTAGTCTATAACTGGCTGGCTCCAAGACAGGGTGGCGTGGCAGAGGAGGATCCTAGAGGAGAAAAAGTTCATGGCTGGCAGAAGGTAGCAAAAGCAAGCAAAGAAGGGAGAGGACAAGCCTCTTTCTGTACCTTATATGGTATTCAGGTTACTGAGATTAGGGTGGTGTCAAACCAATCAGGCAACAGACTTAGTAATCATCCACCCTTAATCCTAGTACCCTTAATCCTAAGATTGCACTGTGAATCAGTCGCATGCTCTAGATTCAGCTATCTCTGAAAAAGCCCTACCTATGACTGCATGAGGCATTGGGAGGGAGGCATCTACACACAAGCCATAACAGTGTGTTTAAAGCAAGTGTGAGTATTTTGAGGGGGATCAATAACAATGCATCTTTTACTACAATAGTTTTGTAAAAAGTTTAAACATTCACTATATAGTTTGATCATACACATACACTGAAATATTATTCAGTCTCTAAAAGGTAGTACAGCTGGGCATAGTGGTGCATGCTTGTAATTCCAGCACTAAGGAGGATGAGGCAGGAGGATTGCTCTGAGTTTGAGGCGAGCCTGCATACATAATGAGGTCAAGGCTAGTCTGAATTACATAACAAGACCCTGTCTCAAAAAAAAAAAAAAAAAAGGAAGGACACTGAAACATCAATAAACCTTATGCTTAGTTAAATAAGCCATTCACAAATGGACAAATATTGTATGGTTCCATTTACATGAGGAATCTAGAGTAGTCAAATACAAAGAGACATAA
>NW_004958182.1:0-1086 GCF_000276665.1 Chinchilla lanigera
GTGGGTGGGCGGGAGCGGGGGCAGCGGCCGGTGCGCGGCTCTGACCCGGGGCTGCAGGGCTTCCTTCCGGCTGTGCCAGGCCTCCGCCAGGAGCCCGGCCAGGAGGACGAGAGTCACAGCACCCAGGCACATCCGCACCAGGTTGCCCTGGGTGTAGCGCTGGTGGGCAGAACCTGGCGGGGACAGAGGAGGAGCGGTGAGGGAGGACACCGCCCAGACACCCCGCAGGCCACACCCTGGGCTGCCCATGGCCGAGCCCTGACCGAGACCCTGCTGTCCCCTCCAGAGGGCTGCGGCTCCCTCCCCACCGGGAGAGGCTCAGTGGGAGCCCAATTCTGCCAGGCGCCCCGCTCACCCCCACCCAGGCCCCAGGGCCACCCTGAGCTGACTGCGGAGAAGATAGTGAGGAGGGCCAGGGAGGGGTGGTGCTTCTTCCTCTGACCCTTAGGAAACTCTCAGCCTCCCCGCAGATCTCGCCGCCCCATCTGGACCTCCACATGCTGACGTCACCCTGTCCCTGAAAGCTCCCCACACAGGGACCCAAGATGGCAGCCCTGGCGCCTCTACAGAGAAAGGCGTACACTTCCGGAGCGGGGAACAGCTTACCCAGTGGAGGGCCTGAGCCCCTCGGAGAGACGGTGGTGTTCCCAGATGGCTCTAGGAATCAGAAGGGCTCAGTGTGAACAAAGGGGAGCACCCCCTCCCCACAGGTGTGCACCTGCCTGGCTGGAAGAAGCCCTGGGATTCTGGCCCACAGCAGCTTGCAGTCCACACCTTGCTTCTGTGCATCACACACTGTATGCCACCTACCCGTGTACATAAATAATCTGCCTCAACTTACCTGCCATGGCAGAGGAGGGCGCTTCCGTGGGCAACTGGCTGGGGGTGGCAGAGGCTCCTGGGAATCAGAAAAGGAGAGAAGTCAGAGCTCTATTAGCTCTATTAGTCCTGAGCAAATATAGAAGCAGTTCCATGACTCAGGGGTGCGGGGCGGTGTATTAGTAACTGCGTGTGTGATGCTTTCTGTAAGGAGAGAAATGGGGATTTTTAAAACAAAACAAGTTTATGAAAGAGACAAGTGAACTG
>NW_004958183.1:0-1084 GCF_000276665.1 Chinchilla lanigera
GAGGAGCCTTCTTGTGTCCAGGAGAGGTGACCGGGAAGGGTGCTCCTCGGCCCAGGATTCGTCTGCGTGAAATGTAATGGACTGTGTGAGTGGGGCTGCAGGACCATGCTAGGTCCCTCACAGCAATGGGAGGTCCTCATTTCCTTGCCTGTACACATTTCTAGTGCAGTGCGGGGCAGTGGGACACACAGCAGGGCAACTCTACCCTCCTAGGTGTTGGCGCCCAACCCAAGGACCCCCTCTTTCACAATGTCCTTTGCATCAAACAGGCCGTTTTCAACCTTCAGGTCCATGTGGACAATCCCTATGTTGTGGCAATGTTGATTGGCGCACACCTGCCTAGGACCCATGGGCCTCCAAAGAGGGCGACCAGCCTCCAGGATGCAGTGCCCGGGCTGTCCCGGCCTGCGTGTTCCTTCAGCAGATGGGCCGAACGTGTGTGCAGTCAGCAGAAGCAGCTGGGTCACGTGGGGTGGCTCCCAGCCTCCGCATATCGCCTTGAGATACAAGGAAGGAGGACTTGGCCTGTGTCTTCGGCCAGAATTATAGCTGCTGTGCTTCTGCTAAGGAGATGCTTGGCCGGTGTCACCTGTGCAGATTCTCCCCGTGCAGTGGCCTTTATGTTCCCACAATGAACTGTGGGGAAAGCAGAGAGCAGGGCAGGGGAAGCCGCCCAGCGCCCCTGGGCCGGTTTATCTCCTGCAGATGCTCGCCTCCACGCCTGGTCAGGGCCCAGGGAGAGATGTCAGCATCCAGCGTGCTCAGCTCTCAGGCTCCGCACCTCCAGCGCAGCCACTGTTGAAATGGACTCTCAGGGCCACTGGGATCTATGCAGTGTCGCTCTTGGCCCCATGACCTCCTCTGGAACACATCTCCCGGCTGACTCCTCCTGTCCACCTGGAACTGTTCCCTTTGCCCAGCAATTCTTCATGCTTCTCTTGGCCCACGCACCCGTTACAGTTGGGATAGGCGCGTGGACAGAACGCCGATGCAGTGACCCGCAGGCTGTGCCGCCGCCCTGTCTGCCTGCCCCTCTGTGTTCCAGACGCTCCTGTGTGCCGTGGTGACAGCAGCCTTTTGTGTC
>NW_004958184.1:0-1084 GCF_000276665.1 Chinchilla lanigera
TAAAAATATTTTTGGCTCAACAATTTTATTTTTATTTTTATTGTTCTGGCTCTTTTCAAGATTTCCATGAAAAATAATTTAGATAGGTCTTCAGGGTACTCAAACTCATTGAAAACATTACTAGATGAGGACTGACAGGCTCGAGGTTTACATAGGACTTACAAATAAAAGCCTTAAAGTTTGATAACATAAAGGTTATATATGACTTAGGGTAATATGTATGTTTCTGTGTGTTAACTCTCTGTTTTTTCAGATATGTGTTATCCTCCAAAAGTTCACTTCAGTTGGCTTATAGATAGACACTCAAGACATTAGCTCAAACCCATGTGGTTTGTATAGCTTAATGATAGGCTAATTTAAATCAGTTGATAAGAGTAAAGATAGCCTTAAAGTTGGTAACATATTTCCTTTCAGGTTGTTAGACAGCAAAGATAATACCAAAAATCAGTTTCATAAATGCACTGTCTATTATTGTCTGTACAACAGCTAAAGAGATTTTCCTTGATCTATGCGTCGTCTATCTATCTCTCTGTATTTTCCAGAGTTTTATGATGGCATACCCCAACAGACATTATTAAATCAATCATGATAATATGTTTAAGTTGGCTATAATTAAAAGGTTAAGTTTTCTGCATCTAAAACAATAAGGTTTTCTTAATATGTTGAGACGCTCTTGGTTAAACTTGTAAAACAAGATTAAAAATCAAAGTTCTGTATTCTGCTGAACTAGTTTCTTGTGTTTTCCATTTTTAGGCTTTTGGGTTACTACAAAGTGAGCTTTTTTTTTTTTCTCTTCGGTGCTGGGGATTGAACCTAGGGCCTTGCACATCACCTAGGTAAGTGGTCTACCACTAAACTACATCCCCAGCCCAAAAGTGAGCTTTAAGAGTTGAAGAGTATTTAAATGTTAACCTATAAAATGTCTTCAATAGTGAGTTTATGATTGGTGGAATAAACAACTATTTTCTTAGTTTATGACATAACATACATTTGAAAATATATACACACATATGCTGTGGGTTTAAGCTTTAAAATTAAATTGATAGAGTTAAAATTGCCTGAGATATTTTTGAGACAGGGTCTC
>NW_004958185.1:0-1023 GCF_000276665.1 Chinchilla lanigera
CAGCATTATTTACTAAAAATTTCATTTTAAAAATAATATTGAAAGAATGCAGTGATTTTTGTAATACACAGTGTCTAAGATGAACATGATGCACCAGGCCGCCTCCTGTCTTCTAGAGCAAGGTGATGTTGACACCTCTCCCTTTGAGGGTCTGGGTCCAAACTGGTTTAGGAACATGGCTGTTCTGTCACCCATGATGGAAAGGAGTATAGGTAAATTTCAGGGCAAGTCATTAAAGACAGTAGAGTTTCTGCATTTTTGTCCTAGTTAGCTTTAGAATATTTCTTTCACATCATGGAGCAGCCCACAATGTTTTGGTGGTAGAGCTGACAGCCACCATCAAGTACCAGAAACTTCTGAAAGGAAACCTGTAGGTGTCTTCAGCCCTTAGACCCATCACTGTGTAATCGACAGGAACCATTAATTAGTTTTCCTTGTTTAAACTATTAAATATTTGTGGGGTTTGATTTTGTTTGTGCTGCTTTGCTTGTAGCAGTTAATAGTTAGAACAATTTTACTGTATCTTTTTTCTGGTAGCAGGACTCAAACTCAGGACCTTGCACTTGCCAGGAAGGCACTTCTGCCACTGAGTTACACCTCCGAGCCCTTGGTATATTTTAGTTAAGATATAAAAAATATTCTCAACACATTCACTACATGATTACAGCATTCCTCTGCTGAAAGGTAACATTTGCAAATGGATACTGGCCTTACCTGACCTCATGATTATTATACAGGATTAGAAAGCTGTTTGTCATAGCTCGATTGGGGAGATTTATGGGTAATAGGCAATACTAAGAAATGAGGAATTTTCACATAAAATGCCCTACCATATACATGGAAGTTTGGAATAAAATAAGTATTATATAACAGACACAGAGATGAAGGTAATGAATGGGCTCAGGAACACTGACCTCCACTCCCAAAATCTGAGCTGGCCACAGCCACTCCTGAGTGCCCAACTTGCCAGGAAAACACGACCAATGTCAAGCTCCTGCATGACACCATCTCCCATGGTGCTCC
>NW_004958186.1:0-1082 GCF_000276665.1 Chinchilla lanigera
AAGATACTGAAAAACAGAATGCAAATATCGTCAAGAAGATTATAAACCATAACCAAGTAGGATTCACCCCAGGGAGGCAGGGATGGTTCAATGTATGCAAATCCATAAATGAAATAAACCATATTAACAAAGCCAAGGACACAAACCATATGATTTTATGAATAGATGAAGAAAAAGAATTTGACAAAGTCTAATAAAAAGAAGCCCTACACAAAATTGGTGGTGGTCATTATCTCAATTGGATAAAATCCATCTATGACAAACGAACAGCCACTGTCATCAAACTTTGAAATCAAAAGAAATAAGCTTTACTGACCTATTGGACGTGAGATATGAGAGAAAAGGAAAATCAAGCATGCGAGCCATATACATGAACCTGAGCCCACAGAGAATTTGCACTGATGTCTTTTAGAGGGAAGGGAGGCAAAAGCAACACTGAGAGGTAGATGGGCCTGAGGAGCGGAGCATGCTGCGCTTTTGAGATGCCATCAGACTCCAACCTGCACCGTTACCCTAACCCTAAACCTAACCCAAACCCCAGAGTAAAAATAACATCTTAAGAAAGATTTTTCACTTTTCAAATATAGACTTAGACTATAGTAAACTAAAAGGAGATTTTCAGTTGGGATGATCGATAAAAAATGGTCCAAACACAGTTTCACTTACAGAATCGGCTCGCCCTGAGCAGGTGGAAGGTATGGAAGGTTGCATCTACAGAAGTGTGCATGTGCTGCCCTCTACTGGTGAGCCTCATGCACTGCAAGTTCCAAGAACAACGGTCCATCCTCTGAAAAGACAGATTTGGGATGCATTTTTTAAGTTTTTGAACAAAATTTGCCTGAGAGCCTGAAAGTATTAACAACCCAACAAACATGGAGCTACAGTCTCCAACCTGTGCATGGGCTGCACAATACTGGGCCAGAACTCGTTCTATGGGGTTGCGGGTGGGGGGCCTGTGGGGCCTGAAATTACGCTGGGTCAGAGCATCTCCATCTCAGTGAAGTGTACAGCAACTAATTAATAGAAATTACCCTCCCCACAGCTACTTGAAGAGAAAAGAGGGCTCTAAGTACACGGGCAAT
>NW_004958187.1:0-1036 GCF_000276665.1 Chinchilla lanigera
CCTGAAGGATCCTTAATAAGCTTCTCCCACACCAACACGGCCAGTTACACTGCGTCATCCTGGAGGTGACTGGCATCAGGGCCATCAGTGGCCAGAGGCTGGCCTTCCAGACCAGCTTGAGGGGCCTCCCTGCACAAAGGATGCTTGGTTGGCACCCAGTGTGTCTGATCCCAATAGGTGAAGGGTGTGTCGACATCAAACGGAGAAAGAAAACTTGATTGGAAAGACTCCTGGGTATTTCTGATGCATGGGCTCTTTGTGTTCCACTTGTCCTTTATTTTATGTGACCTGCCCAGCTCTCTGTGGGTAGGTGAGTGGGGACCTTGGCACCATGGCCACTGAAAACTTTTGAGAGACATCACCATGTCCAGAGGTGACTAGATGTGGCCGGAGGTTCCCTTGCTGGACTCCTGAGTTCTAGGTGTCAGACCTGCCCCTGGGATGGGAGTGCCATAGCAGGCAGTATCTGCCCCAAGCTCTCCCCATGATACTCCAAATTCTTCTCCCTCCTTACATTTCCCAGCACCACAGAGGAAGAGGGAGACATTTCTATGGAAAAATGGATCTCGAAAGGCGACGAGCACTACAGACTGTGTGACACCCCAGCTTTGTCACCTGCCGGCAGGCCCAGCCTCTGCAAACCCAGGAGGACTTTTGCAGCAGGCACTGCCTAGGGAGGGGGACAGGCCAGTCACTGTTGCCCTGATGGTAGCACTGTGGACCAGCAGGGACAGCTGCACGCTCTTCCCATCCCAACTCCCACATCCTATTCCATCTTCTTCCATTCTGCCCCTGATGGAGAGTGAGGAGTAGAAGGAAGTTGTGACCTCATGACCTCCTGTCCAGGGGGAATCAGGCACATCTGCCTTCATCTCTAAAAATGGTCTCTAGGTCCCAGAGCTCTGCAGATCTGAGCATCCTGGTGTGAAGAGAATTAAGCACAGTGTGGAGCAACATGTGACACTTAGGGGTGAGCTTTTGTCCAAGGTCCTAAAGCTGGTGCAGGTGGAAGTGAGGCTGTGGCTCCCCCGAGCTC
>NW_004958188.1:0-1035 GCF_000276665.1 Chinchilla lanigera
GTCCAGCAAAGTGACTGTAGTGCTATTTCCTGAGTGGACTCAAGAACAAAATGGTCATGGTGACAGAAAGAAGGTTATGTATGGCCTCAGCAGCATTGACTCACACTCCCCAGCGCTGACAAGCTGCAGCCACTGCTGAGCTCCCAGTGTGCCAGGTGAAACAACCAACACTGACTGAGCACTGGAGTGACACCATCGCCCATGGTGGTCAGTCTGCACCCTGATGACAAGTTGTGCGTATTTGACTGTTTTCATCACGGGAAGTGTCAGCTCTTTGTTCTCACTGAAACCCACACTTATTCTAGGTATGAATTTTCCTTTGCTGCATATAATGTTTGCACCAGAACTAACATCCATCAGCGTGTAAAATGCAGCATCTGTCATAAGATTCTTCCACACAAAGTAGCTTCTTACGCAGGAATGCTCCTCAAGGTTCAGGCAGGGTGGCAGCAGGCTCATGCTCATGGAGTTCACGGGTCCTGACACATTCCCTACCATCTAGATGCAGGCAGATTGGTACAATGATGAAAGTACAATGACTGCATCTTTGAAGATGCAATCACAGTGTTGCTATGTAGTAATACTTTGCAAGGCTGGGTAAAGTTACACAACTCGGTATAAGCTCTTAGTCAGAATCTAACATCTGGAACTACTTCTCCCATAGCAAGGCTTCTTGGGTCCCAGAGTCAATAGGGGAAAATGGGAATAGCACCACTGAAAGTTACTTCAAAGACACACTAGTGATCTGTTTTCTTTCTGTTTTTGTGATCTTATGCTCTGCTAAAATAGAAATCAGTTTCACAAATGGAAAAGTTTCCACCTAGAGAAATAACAATAACTCAATTGAAATACAATCTGAGAATTTCCTCTGGAAATTCTGGAGCCTGCATGAATCTGAGTCAACAACCTGAATACGAAGTTACAGTGCTAATGGTGGTGATTGATCCAGACTGTCAAAGAGAACTGGACAAGTGCCCGTCAGTGAAAGTAAGGATGAGCATATTTCAAATGCAGGGCACAGCGGCAGACCTCTAG
>NW_004958189.1:0-1079 GCF_000276665.1 Chinchilla lanigera
AAAAAAAAAAAAAAAAAAAAAAAAAAAAAAGATTTCTCAAAATAAAAATACATTAAGATTAGACTGCATGAAAGAACTGGAACAAAAGTAAATTTTCTAAATGCAAAAGGATGAACACAAGGCTGGGGATGTAGCTCAGTTGTACTGCGCCTGCCTGGCAAGCATGAGGCCTTGATTTTGATTCCTGGGTCAGGGGTACAAACACATAATTTCCACCGGGTAAAGAGAATTTTATAATGTTTTATATGACCTTGTTTCACATTATTACATTGGCTATTTCTAAAAGAGTGCTATAAAAATTTGTTAAATATCAGTACTCACAGAACACCAGAATGACAGATACAAGGTGCAAATGTAGTTTGTGAATTCTCCCCTAGTATTATAAAGTAGACTATTAGAACTGTGGCTTTAGGGTTTAGAGACAATAACTACTATCTTAATACTTATACAGTATCAGTTTAAACTTCTGATTTAAAAATTAGGTATAAAAATTTAAATATATCAATTAAAATGTTTGAAGTATGTTCCTTTTCTCTCTGCTTAGCTCTTGGCCTGTTTTTTAAAAGCATAAAATTAGCTACTGTGAAGGATATGAGAGGAAGAAGAAGGAGGCAGGATGCTTTTCTCACATATTTCCAGGTGTTCTTTAGCCACTTGGGTAACCTATCATTGTTTGTTTTTAAATATCACCACTTTTCATGCTTTCATGAGTGAAAGAGAAAAGACTTGATTACTCACATAGTGCATATTCCCTCTACTTAGGCTGAAATTCAAAAAGTAGTTGCTTTGTTTTTCTCTCATGTTTTCCCTTGTTGTGTTTATTCACTTTTACTTATTCACTTCCAAACTTATCTGTGATTGTGGTGGATAGTGTTCAGCGCTATTATCATCCCTAGGCTTGAAAAGGTTGCTAACCTACCCAAACTATATGGTGAGGATGTCTTAGAAAAGAGGGCAGCCTCCAGCAAGAAGTAATAACGTGATATTTTTTTTTTTTTATTTTAAGGATAAAAGGAGGGAAACATTAACAGACATACAACATTTTACAACATATCACAAGCACAATACAGACAATACAG
>NW_004958190.1:0-1019 GCF_000276665.1 Chinchilla lanigera
GCCTGTGACACGCAGGTCCCGGCCTTGGAGGGGGTGGGGTGGGGGTTGTCGCTAACAATGTCGGGTGCGAGCCGGGCTCAGATGACGTCCATGGCTGAGGACTCCCCTGAGGAGGACGAGCCCCCATCGTCACGCTCATCCCCACTGCTGGAGTCCCAGGAGCTGCCTCCTGCCTCCTCCTCCGGGATTCCCTTCGCTGCGGTGATGAGCCCTGCTGGTGATGGTGGCTGCTGGGCGCCTTCTCCGAGGGAGCCATCCTTCCAGCCTTGTGCGCCTTCTCCTCCCCGCGGTGCTTCCGGCAGACGCCTGGCTGGTGAGGGCAGCCTGTCTGCTTTTGCGAACCTGGGGTTTGGGTCTCCTGCCGTGGTCACGATCTTCCCTTTGCCGTAGCTTCTCTTTCTGTAGGCAGCGTACTCCTGAGGCGACAGGCTCTGGAGCCAGAGATCCAGATCCACCCAGTACTGTTTCTGTAGCCCCTCGGCCTGCCTCGAATAATGTTCTTTCAAGACCGGAGGCACAAGGTGCCAGCGCCTGCTCATCTCCACCCAGCGCTCCCTCGGGGGCAGATGCTTTAGCTCCTCGCTTGACCACCAGTCTTCGTGGAACTTGTGATATCCAGTCATGGGGGGCTTCTTGGGCTCTTCACGCAATGTCACATTCTCGCCAAATGCCTCCGTCCCGCGCGGAGACCTCGCCCTTTCCACGTTTCCTTGTACCTTCTTTGGGGCTTTGGTTTGGCGCCTCTTGGAACCACCGGCCTTTCTGGAGTTCTGGACCAGGCCAGGGTGGTTTCTCTTGAACTGAGCCAGCTTCTCTTCAAACTCCTGTTTCTCCTTCCGGTACTCCTCAGCGTATTTCTGCTTTTCCTCCTGTGGGAGCTGCCTGTATTTCTCAGCTAGGTGCTTGGTCAGCTCCTGATTGCTTATCCCAAGATGCATTTGGGAGTAACTGACCCTCTGCTCCTTGTAAAATCGGATGTAAGGAGTCAAGGGCCTTTTGGGGAAGTCTGGATGTCTCTT
>NW_004958191.1:0-1074 GCF_000276665.1 Chinchilla lanigera
GAGGCCGCGGGCCGGGCAGCTGCAGCATCCCCGCCTCCCGCGAGCCCTCTGGGCACGGCCGGGCCGGGCTCTGCGCTCCGCTGCCTCTCGGCACCTGGGCGAGAGGTCACTGCGCGTGGAGCGCGAGCGACGCGAGCCCAGCCCTCTTCGGATGCTGCTTGGCGCCGTGGTGCACGTCAGCCCCGTCCCTAGAGTTTCCCCGCGTTTCGTGCCTGCTTCCCCCTGCGGGTCTGCTCTTCCTCCCGGGTTGCTTGTGCTTTCCAGGTGCTTCGGAACGAGAGCGGGGCCCTCGCAGCGGACCCCCTCGGGGGCTGCACCTCTCGCCCGACGGCGCGGGAGAGCTGTGGGTTTGGGTCGGGCTCGCGCCCTGGTCCGCTTTCCTGCTGGCCTGAGCCGGGGGAGCGGCGCCGATCTGCGGGCCGGGCAGAGCTGCCGAGTCCCCGTCCTGCGCGGGGAGCGCACACCACAGCTTCTCAGCTCTTCTGCGAGGACTCCGGGCTCGGAGTCGGGCGTTGGAGTGCCTCTCTGAGGTCAACCAGCTGGTAGACGACTGTGCTCTGAAGCTAGACTAGGTTTAACTGGCCCCCCTTTCCCCCGGGCCATTTTGCCTTTTTAAATTTAATTTTATTTTTGCAATACCGGGGTTTGAACCCGGGACCTTGTCACTGAGCCATATCCCCAGCCCTTTTGGATTTTGAGACAGGGTCTTCCTAAATTGCCCAGGTTGGGCTCAAACTTTTGATCCTCCTGCTTCGGCTTCCCAGAGTGCTGGGATTGGATTACAGGCATGTGCCACTGTGCTGCGCTGGGCTTTTGCTGTTATTTTATTTAAATTTAATTGTATTTTTGGCTTTTTGAGACAGGATCTCACTATGTAGTTCAGGCTAGCCTTGGACTCACTATGTGGCCCAGGCTAGCTTCAAACTCATGAGGATCCTCCTGCCTCAGCTCCTGAATGCTGGGATGACAAGTTTGTGCCACCATTCCTGCCTGTTTAAAAAAAAAAATTAATTTTTTTTAGATAGGGTATCACCGTGTAGTGCAGGCTGCCCTTACTGTAGCCCAGGTTGGCCT
>NW_004958192.1:0-1075 GCF_000276665.1 Chinchilla lanigera
AGCGGCGCGCGTCGCAGAGGCGAGCAGCGGAGGGCGCAGCGATCCTGGTGCAGCCCCGCGCTCGCCGCCGGCCGCCCGCGCGATTCAATGGACGTCAGAAGCCGGGCGCAGCCGCGCCTTAAATCTAGACGGGGGTCTCCGCGGTTTGCGGTGGGCGGTCTCCCAGTGTGTGGGGCTGTGGGAGGGCGGCCGCGAGCGAGGGTGTGCGCGGCTCCTTGGGGGTGGGGAGCTTTTAAAAGTTCAGTGTGAATCAGGTGACATTTCCCACCTTCTGGAAACCCTTCCCAATTATCTGTCGGAGGTGCCCGAAATCAAAGCGGCTGGAAGGGAATCGCCGACTTCTTATTTGCGTAGGAGCGAGAGGGAGGGGGAAGGCGGCCGGGGCGGGGGGGGGGGGCGACGCGTCGGGGGTGGGGAGCGGGGAAGAACACCCACTTCAGTCCTGCACGCTGCCGCTCGCAGGCGACGCCGGCGCGCCCGGGGCGGTGTGTGTGTGTGTGTGTGTGTGTGTGTGTGTGTGTGCATGTGCGTGTGCGCGTGTGTGCGTGTGTGCAGGGAGGACGCGGTGGGGGCGCTGGAGGCGGCAGGGAGGGGGCTGGGGGCAGGAGTTTGTCTCCGCTCTGCCGCTCCGCCGCTCCTGGGACGCGAAGACACTTTGCAAACGCCCGGAGAGCCCCGGCCGCTGGGTGGGAGCACCGGCCTCGGGCGCCCGCGGGCTCGCAGTCGGGGCGCGGGACCCCGCGAGGTTTTGTGTCTGGGTCTGCGCGTGCCTCACTTCGCGCCCTGCCCTGCTCCGCGCCTCCGATCCCCGGCCTTCACCTTCCACCCCGCGGAGCGGAGCGGAGACTCGGCCCTTCGTCTGGACCAGACAGAAGCAAACAAAATGTTTCACGCCTCCCCCACCCCCGTCAGTCTCGCGCTCTCCCTTTCTTTTCTCCCCTTTCACTTCGCCGCGTCTGGAGTTGGAGCCCGGAGCGGGGGCGCCGACGTAGGCGGTCTGCCCCCTCCTCCCGGCCCAGACTCCCGGTTTCTGTCCAGAGCGTCCCTTGTCTCTCCCAGCCTCTCTCTCTCTCTC
>NW_004958193.1:0-1065 GCF_000276665.1 Chinchilla lanigera
TGTAAATGGCCTCAATTCACCAATCAAAAGAAACAGACTGGCAGGGTGCATCAGGAAACAAAATCTAACCATATGTTATATACAAGAAATACATTCAACTCAAAAGGAAATTCATAGACTGAAAGTCAAAGGCTGGAAAACAATCTTCCACACAACAGGAATCCAGAGAAAAGCAGGAGTAGCAACTCTTTTTTGCAGACAGTGTGAACTTCAGACCAAGAATGATCAGAAGACATAAATAAGGTCACTACCTACTAGTTAGGGGAGAACTCTAAGAGGAAGAGATATCAGTCATAAATATATATGCACCAAATAGAGGAGCATCCAACAGTATAAGACAATTAATAATAGACATGAAAAATCCAATAAGCAGTAGCATAATTGTAACAGGAGTCCTCATCACCCCAATGTCACAAAGGTATAGATCAGCTAGACAAAAAATCAGCAAAGAAATATCAGAACTGAACCAAACCTTTGAACAAATGGACTTAGTAGATGATTTCAGACTGTTCTGCCCAGTATCATCAGTATACACATTCTCTCATTTGCACATGAAATGTTCTCTAAAATAAACCATATATTAGCCCACAGAACATACTTAAATAAATGCAAAGGAATTATCCCATGCATAATATGTGCCATAGTCCAATGAAATTAGAAATTAATGGCAAAAGAAACTGCAAAAATTCCATATACACATGGAATTTAAATAATACCCTCCTGAACAACCAATAGGTCACAGATAAACTAAAGGAAGGAATTAAGCAACAATTACAACTAAATGAGAATGCAGACACAATATACCAGAACTTATTGTATGCAATGAAAGCAGTCCTAAGAAGGAAATTTATAGCACTGAATTCTCACACCATGAAAACAGAACAAGCACAAATAAATAATTTAATGTTACACCTCAAGTTTCTATAAAAAGAAGAGCAAGAACCCCAAAACCCCTAGAAGGGAGGAAATTACAATGATTAGAGCAGAAAGTAATGCAATGAAAACCAAGAAAACAGTACAAAAAATTAAAGAAATAAAGATTTCTTTGAGAAAATAAATAAATTT
>NW_004958194.1:0-1011 GCF_000276665.1 Chinchilla lanigera
AAAAAAAAAAAAAAAGGCCAGTGTAAGGGGAAACTTCAAAAATGAGAGACAGAGAGGCTGGTGAGGGGATATGGGGGACAGAGAGAGAAATGAAAAATACAAAGTATTAAAATTACTGGCAATCCAAATTTTTTTTAAAAATGGTTGCCAAGAAAGAAAGCCAACAAAATCAACCATCATGCATTCACTATGGAAAGTTAAAACTTTATAAAAAACAGCCTAAAAGGGCATCAGTTAGAGCATTTGGGGGAAAAAAAAAGAAGGGAAATGCAGCATGACTCTGCTAGAACAGAATATATTCTTTTTCTTTTTGTAGTGCTGGGAATCCAGCCCAGAGAAAGAACACAAAATTTTTCAACAAAAACAAAGAAAAGGGCTGGAGTAGTTCAATAGCAGAGCACTCACCTAACGCGTGCATAGCCCCCAGGACCCAAAAAAAAGTCAAAAATAAGTAAACACTTAAAATAATGAAAATTCTAAAAATAAAATATATACATTAAATTTTAAAATACAATAAACAGGTCTGGACTGTCCTCATCTTTAGACAAAGTTTAATTGATTAAGTGATAGAGGGATTTAAGTAGCAGTTACAAAACATAGGAGGTTTGTAAGACTGAGAGGTTCCAATATGTTAATAAATATGCATTCCAAAATAAAAATGTGAAACAAATGATAGAGAAGCAATATCTGAAGAAATTGTTATAGATAATTTTCCAAAATTAAGGAAAATTTGCTGAATTATCCAATAAGTATAATTAAAATACTAAGCAGAATAAAACAAATAAACTCAGACTGTGACACATTGAAATGAAATTGTAGAAGGTAAAGAGACAATCTTAAAACCAATTGGAGAGAAAAGATGAATAACATAAAACAATGGCAGTTGTATTGAGAGCATGTTAACAAAAGTAAGTATCAGAAGTTAATGAAATACCATCTCGGGGCTGGGGATTTAGCTCAGCTGCAAAAGCGCCTGCCTGTGAGCTCAATCAATCCTTCCTCCTTTAACTT
>NW_004958195.1:0-1011 GCF_000276665.1 Chinchilla lanigera
TCCCCCCTCGCAGCCCCCTCCTCCCCCGCTCCCTCCTCCGCTACTTGGGTTTTTTTAGCTGCTGCGTCATGAGCATAATTTATGCAAAGAGCTTTGCGGCATGCTGCACCGCCCGCGCCGGCCGCCGGGGGCGAGGGCTGCGAGGAGGGAGGGGACCCCGAGCCCCGCGCCGCTGGGAGGGGAGGGGACCCGGCCCCCGCCGCGGGCCCGCGAGGCTGTGTCCCCAGGAGGGAGCGCTGTTTCATTTTGGGGGTGCGAGGGGAGCTCGGGAGCCCGCACCGGGACCCTGTGCCGCCTTCCCTTGGCCGAGCGTCGGGCGGGGACGGCGGGGACCCCCGGCCGCCGCCTTCCCTCTAGGTGGGTCACTGCCCTTCTCGCCGCCCTTGAAAGTCAAGTTCAGGCTCAAGTCTACACCCCAGTGCCCGAAAGGAGGGGGCGCTCAGGCCCCGCTCAGCCGGCGCCCCGCAGTTGCGCCTGGCTCCCAAACGCGCCTCCGCCCCTGCCTTAGCCCCAGGATGGGCTGAGGGCTGCGCGGCCTAAAAACAGCTTCCTGGCCTTCTCGTCCGAGTAGACAAGAGAAATGGGAAAAGAAGGACAAAGTTCAGTGGAGCACAGTGTTCTGCTTTGGTTGTCCTGATGGCGGGAGGGGTTTTGCTTATTAAGTGGCTTCTTTTATTTTTGAGGCAGCGACTCGATGTCCTCCAGGCTGGCCTAGAACTCACTATGTAGCCCAAGCTCTCCTCCAACTCATGGTGATTCTCCTGACTCAGCCTTCATGGTGCTGGGATGACAGGTGCCCAGCTATTTAGTAAAAGATGGGAAGAGCTGAGAAAAGGCGGATTTGGGGGTTGAGGGAAAGCAGATTGGAGAAGTAAGTAGTGGGCAAGTGGAAGAGGGAGGAGTTGAAAGTCCAAAGGAAGAGAGAAAGAATGAGAAAAGGCTGGGCACTTGGGAGGCTGAGTCAGAAGGATGGCTGCGAGTTCGAGGTCAGCCTGGGCTACAAAGTGAGTT
>NW_004958196.1:0-1010 GCF_000276665.1 Chinchilla lanigera
TTTATGGATTTACTCATATGTTTATTTACATAATAGACAGGGTCTCACTATGCAGTTCAGGCTGGCCTTGAGCTCACTTTGTAGCGCAGGCTGGTCTCAAACTCACAACTGCCTCAGCCTCCCCAGTGCTGGGATTACAGCTGTGCACCACCACACCTGGCCCAGGCCTCTATCTAACCCCAAACAATACAATTTATCGACAAGCACTGGGTCAATGTAATACTCACCCTTAGGTCAGTTACTGGACTTACTTGAAACAATGACATCTTAAAATGTCACTCTGCATGCCTGAAATAGTTAAAAATATAATTGATTCCAAAGGCATCATTCAAAAACTGAGGAATAGGGCCAAGGATGTAGCTCAGTGACACAATGCCTTCCTGGCAAGCGCAAGGTCCTGAGTTCGATTCCCAATACCAAAAAAAAAAAAAAAAAAAAAACCACCAAAAGAATAATCTATGAACCTGCAGGAACCCGCCTGGCAACTTGGAGACTGATGGCTGTGGAGGCTGGAGGTGTGCACCGGCAGGCAGCACAGAAAGCACCTGACCCAGTCCCTTCCCACAGGGGATCCCGCTGAAGCCCAGGAAGGCAGCTCGTTGACTGTGTGACCTTGAGCAACTCACCCATCTTCTCGCTGTTTCAGTCCATGACTCTGATCTTACCAGTGTCTACTCCTCAAGGTTCCTGCAAGGAATAAATAACAGAAGTGAAACACGTAGCAGTGCTTAGCCCAGGTAAGTCACTCGGTAAGGCTGTAAGGATTCCTGCGTCCTCTTAACTTGCAGTTACCTGAGACAGCCTCTTAATACCTCTGGATTCCAGTTTTCATGACGCGTGGACCAGGAAGGTTGGACTCAGTCAGTCTGGGGGAGCTGTGCAGCCCGAGGGCCCCGTCAGGGCACTGCAGGGACGTAGGGAGACCAGTGTGTGGGCTGAAGATCCAACCTCCGCTCCCCAAGCTGTCCGTGCACATTGCATCTTCCTCTGTATACTTTTTTTTTTTTTTT
>NW_004958197.1:0-1034 GCF_000276665.1 Chinchilla lanigera
TAGCCCAGGCTGGCCTCGAACTCACAGCAATCCTCCTGCCTCAGCCTCCCAAGTGCTGGGATTACAGCTGCGCACCACCAGGCCCGGCGAATTACCTCTTGGGATCTGTACCCACCTAAGACTGAGTTTGGTGAAACTCTCTATAGCCCTGTCCGTGCCCAGTGATGACGTCAGCGCAGTGCCCAGGATCCTGGCATCTCAGGATGTCTTAGCCTCAGCCCACTCAGTGTCCAGGGGCAGAATCTCTTCCTGTCCAGGCCCTTTATTGGGCTTTGGGTGCTTTTTTTTTTTTGTCTTTTTGTCTTTTTGAGACAAGGTTTCACTATGCAGTTCAGGCTGGCTTTGAGCTCACTTTGTAGCCTAGGCTGGCTTTGAACACACAGCAATCCTCCTGCCTCAGCCTCCCGAGTACTGGGATGACAGGCATGTGCCACCACGCCCGGCTAGGGTGCTTTTTAAACTATGGACTGTTTTGTTTTGTTTTGTTTTATTTTGTTTTGTTTTATTTTGTTTTGTTTTTGCAACGAAGTTATCTTCTTGATAGTTTTGTTGTTCTTTTCTGACACGGGGGAGTGAACCCAGATCCTTCACACTGAGCTACATCCCCAGCCCTTTTTATTTTTATTCTTTTATGTTCCTGCCTCAGCCTCCCAGAGTGATGAGATTACAGGTGTGCGCCTCCACGCCTGGCTTCTTTTCAGTAGCTTTTGGAGAAACCCGCACATCAAAAAACGTCTGAATTTTATCTGGTCTCTGGAATCAGGCATGTGCAGCCGGCCCCGTGCAGTCCGCGGGGGAGGCGGGGCTGCTGCGCATGGGGGAGGGGCGCAGATGTCCGCGCAGCACGAGGCCCGGCAGCTGTTCCCCGCCGCCTTCCGCGTGGCCACCTCGAAGGCAGTCCCAGATGGCGGGACCCTCGCCCGAAGGTCACAGGGCCAGCTGCAGGGTCGTGGGCACAGCCTTCTTGCCCCGTAGCCCCGGGCAGCAGGGCAGCAGGACGAGGAGGGGAGAGGCAGCGGCAGGGCTGGGGTCCC
>NW_004958198.1:0-1070 GCF_000276665.1 Chinchilla lanigera
TTTGTTTTGATTTGTGAATTGAGTCAAGTTACATTAATCATTCTAACTGATATGTATTATCTTATCTTTGTCATTTTATTATCATGCTGTTGGCTCCCTACATTTCCCCTCTATTTAATTGCTTGTGCTGTTTGGTGGATTTTTATACTGTTGTTCTTGGAGTTGTGGTCATTTCATTTCTTTTTTTTTGTACAGGAAATTGAACTCAGGACCTTGTACTTGCCAGGCAGATGCTTTTGCCACTGAGCTTTATCCCCAGCCTATTTCTTTCTGGAATGTCTTTCAGGAATCTTTGTATGGTTGGTTTGAAGGTCATCAATTTCTTCAGTTGTTCTTTATCATGGAAGGATCTAATTTCTTCATTAATTTTGAAAGATAGTTTTGAAGGGTGTATCAATGTGGGTAGGAAGTTGTTTTCTTTCAGATCTTGAAATACTGTACTCTGAGTTCTTTTTGACTTGAGGGATTGTGTGATAAAATGTACTACAATTCTGATGGGCTTTCACTTATATGTGATGTGTTTCTTTTGTCTAACAGCTTTTAATATACTACTCTTGTTCAGAATTTCTTGGATCTTGATCATTATATATTTGGTTGTAGGCTTATTTTGGTTTTGGCTAATTGTAGGTTTATGTGCCTCACTTAACTATACATCAAATTCTTTACCCCTGCTTGGGAAATTTTCTGCAGTTACTTCTGCAAATTGTCACTTATGTCATTTGTGTTGACTCTTGAATTGTTATTTCTGCTCTTGAATTGCTATTTCCTGGTTCCTTGTTGTTTTTAAGAAGACGTTCTTGTCATGTTTGCTAGCTAAAATTCTGTCTTTAGGTTCTGAAAATCTATCTTCAGTTTTGCCAAGCTGTTTGCCAGCTCTCAATGGAATATTTAATTTCCTGGGTATCTCTTTGAGTCTATTTCATGTATTGCAATTTTTTCTTGTAGTGTTGATTCAAGGTTTCTGGCAGTTTTCTATGCTCCTTTATTTTTTATCTATGTCTCTTTTAGATATGCTTAGATATCTTTTAGATATCTCTTTTAATTATTCTTTCATTATAGTTCTCATTTAT
>NW_004958199.1:0-1025 GCF_000276665.1 Chinchilla lanigera
TTTAAAACTTAATTATCTTCAAACATGACCTGAAAGTGTCTGTACTTCTGTCTACATATCAATCCTTTTCATGAGACTTTGCAGTCAAAAATATCAAGGCATTGGTATTGTTATTAAATTTCTTTTAAAGTGTTTATTAAAGATAGAATAAAATCAAATATTAGTATAACATACTTGAAAAACTAAAATGGGAAAAATAATGACAAATGCAGTATATTCCCCCAAACACTTCTATTGCTGGAGAATCACTTATGTTCTAAATATGTTATGTTTTCACATAAGGCCAGATATGCAATACAATAGTTGAAATACTTAGAGAATAGTATCAGTGCACACAAAATCTAACAATCTTATATAGGAAGCTGGGGCTGAAAGACCAATAAGGTTCTGTATGTTAGCAGTCCTTAAGCAGAAAGTAAATCATTAACGTTTTGGTTAATCAACTTACCTTTCCATGAGTCACCAGCTTTTTCAAAAGGTTACACTTCTTTCACTGTTCAGCTAATTAATATTTCTCAAATCACACACAACTAGGGCCTAAGCTAATGGTCTTATTTATTTTATGCAATACTTCTGCCTATTTACCTATGATTGATAACTAAGTATGAATAGTTATACCTTGAGTCACGCTGTATCCAGAATTCGCCCTTCCTTTCTAGCCTGAGAGGTCAAAGTGAATAAGCAGACATATTTCACTTTAATTGAACAGTGAACCTCAATTCTTTTCTGGACCCTCAGTGAAACAACTGTATTGGTCAATCCTGGAAAATCTTGTGATCTACACTGAATTTACTCGTTTGCATCGAAATGTTTTGTGGGGACTATGTAAGTAAAGTGGTTATTTCTGTAAACTTTTCCAGGCTTTTGAGATTTAACTATTGTTTATTAAATTTCTTTTGTGGCACTTGACATTTTCAACAGAAATTTTTGTTGATTTGATTTATTTTCAATTAGTAGATCTTCAATCTAACTATTAAATTCAGTTAATATTATTCTTAAACTGGTATGATATTTTCCCATAAAGA
>NW_004958200.1:0-1046 GCF_000276665.1 Chinchilla lanigera
TACTCTGTTGTGTAATTTTTCTTAGACCTTGTACCTTGACACTTTCATGTTGCTTTTTTTTAATGTGAAATAGTTGTGCTTAAACTTTCAGGATGAAGTAAAGTTTAAGAGTGTATGTCTAAATGGAGCTTTAGGATGGAGCTTTAGGGGGCTGGGGGTTTAGCTCAGCGGCAAAAGCGCCTGCCTGGCAAGCGCAAGGTCGTGAGTTCGGTTCCCCGTACTGGAGAAAAACCAAAAAAAAAAAAAACCAAAAAATAAATAAATAAATAAATGGAGCTTTGCCCTGTATTGTTTTGTGATGTTCAAGAATACAAATACTTGCTTTGGGGAATTTGCTTTGTTTTTGTTTTTCTTTTGAATCCTCACAATCATTGGTCTATGCAGCCCCTGTTTTTCCTTTTATATTTCCCTATCCTGCTCAACTTTGAATTACTAGTTTTCCTCCATGATTTCTATTCTGAAAGAAAAACTTTGCAGGTTATTTTGAGAAATCATAAGAGCAAAGCTACTCCAAAGTAGCTCATTTGGACTTACCTGTGAATTTTTATCCTCTCTCACTATGGATTGAGCAAAGCTCCTTCCCATTCCACGTTTTTATTTTACAATGACTACCCATTTGATATTTACTAATTATCCTTTTCTTGGGTCCTTAGATATCACTGCTGTTTCTTTTTCTTTCCACTGCGTTGACATCAATTTCATTTAGAAGTTGAGGTTTTGTTGGCTTACTTCTACACATGCTGTAGAATCAACAGAACTACCTATCACCTAGTTCTATATTAAGTATTCTCCAAAAGTTCTGTTTTTGTCACATAGCTGTTCTTTATGTTATGTTATGTGGATTTGGAAAGATTGCAAACAAATTTTATTTTTATTTATTTATTTTTTTTGGTTTTTCTCCAGTACCGAGAACCGAACTCATGACCTTGTGCTTGCCAGGCAGGAGCTTTTGCCACTGAGCTAAATCCCGAGCCCCATGTTAAAGCCTCTACACTTTATTTTTTTTTTTAATTTTTTAAAATTTTTTTTTATTTTTTGGTTTTTCT
>NW_004958201.1:0-1068 GCF_000276665.1 Chinchilla lanigera
GAGCTCACTTTGTAGCCCAGGATGGTCTTGAACTTGCAACGATCCTCCTGCCTCAGCCTCCCAGTGCTGGGATTACAGGTGTGCGCCACCACGCCTGGCTCCATTTTTCTTAGATCTGTAATTCTCAGTATTATTTTGTCATTTTCAGTGCACAAGTCGAGCATTTCTTTTGCTAAATATATGCCTTAGTATTTTATTCTTTCTGACAGCATAATGAATGGAAATGCTTTCTTAATTTTATTTTATTTATTTATTTTTTTGCTAGTATGTAGCACACTAATTGGTTTGTTGCTAATATGTAGAAACAGAATTGATTCTTTTGTTTTTGTGTCTTGCAACCTTGCTAAATTCATTTATTGTTTCTTAATTTGTGGATTTCCTCTTCTATATCTAGGATCACATAATCTGCAAATAAAGACATTTCCGTTTTTTTCCATTCGAGTCTGGAAAGTTTCCTTTCCATTTGTTTTCTTTCCTCCCTCCTTCACTTTTCTTGTTTCCTTCCCTCCCTTTCCTCTCACTGCGCTAGCCAGGATTTCTTCCACAGTGCTGAGGAAAAGCAGCACGAGAGGATATCCATGCCTTGCTCAGTGGCAAAAACTGATATCCATACTTTGCTCTTGAACTTAGAGGGAAAAGCATGCAGTCTCTGACTGTATGTTTGATGTTATACGAGGTGTCATTTTTTTTTTTTTTCATAGATGCTCTTCGTCAGGTTGGAATGATTTCCTCTATATTTAGTTAGAGAATTTAAAAAATTTTCAGTGGTTATTATGGTTTGTTATATATAGTTTCTCTTTCTCTTACTTTGTTTTCTTTCTTTCCTTCTTTTGTCCCTCCCTCCCTTTCCTCCCTCCCTCCTTCCCCCTTCCTTCCCTATTGTCTTCCTTCCTTCCCTTTCCCCTTCCCCTTCCCCTTTGCCCATCCCCTTCACCCTTCCCTTCCCTTCCCTTCCCCTTCCTTCCTTCCTACCTTCCTTTCCTTTCCTTTCCTTTCCTTTCCTTTCCTTTCCTTTCCTTTCCTTTCCTTTCCTTTCCTTTCCCTTCCCTTTCCCTTTCCCTTTCCCTT
>NW_004958202.1:0-1067 GCF_000276665.1 Chinchilla lanigera
GGTCTCACTATGCAGTTCAGGCTGGCCTTGAGCTCACTTTGTAGCCCAGGCTGGTCTCGAACTCACAACGATCCTCCTGCCTCAGCCTCCCCAGTACTGGGATTACAGTGATGCACCACCATGCCCTGCTACACTTATCTTTAGAAAGATAAAAAGATGTAGAAAGGTGTTGAAGGCCAACTCCTGAGTTGACCAATTGAAGAAAACCATTGACATTGGGAGCTCAAGGGCTGCTGGGAAAAAAATAAGAGTCTTCTCTCCCTGATCCTTAAATTTTCCAGTTTAAATTCAGACTAGAGTGGTCCCAGTTAATGCTCAGGTGCAAGTTGTATGGCAGGGCCCTGGAGGAAGATGAGAGACGAAGGAGGCAGGAGGGTCTAGGCAGGATTGGCCCTGCAGTCTCTCCTGGACCAGCCCCAGGGCCCCTTGCTCCTTGAGCTACTGTTACTGTGAATGGAAGAACTCTCTTTTGGGATTCTCAGGAATCCCTGAACTTGAGAATCTACCTTAACTATTAAAGGGCTTGGTGCCAGTAAACCCTAGTAGCAGCAATGCTCACCTCCGAGTAGTAGCTCTGTCTAGACCTGGACAAGAGCAACCAGCACTGTGGGTCTCGTCCTGAGACAGAAACGTCCACAGAGCAAATGTGTTAGAGCACAGGGTGTCTTTGTTATGTGCTGGCAGAGAAAGGCCCACCACCCGAAAGCGTCCCTGTGGCTGACATTCAAGTCCCAGATAACTGTCTCCTTGAAACAAAAGGCCACTGTGAGAGGTGTGAACGCTTCAGGATAGGCTCCAGTGTATTGCCTCAGCAGGCAGGACGGCTCTGCAAGGTACGGGTTCATAGGTCAGAGAGATTAGACACAGGGTCCCATCATTTCCCAACAGGTGTAGTGGCACAACCTGTAACCCCAGCACTCTGGGAGACTGAAGCAGGAGGACTGCATGTCTGAGCTCAGCCTAGGCAATTTATTGAGACGCTATCTGAAAAAAGGACTGAAGATCTAGTTCAGTGTGAAGATTGTCAGTTCAGTCCCCAAAACTATATATGTATATATATATATATA
>NW_004958203.1:0-1064 GCF_000276665.1 Chinchilla lanigera
TTGGGTTCTGGAGGAAGTCTAGCAAAAGCATTGGTGGAAAGGAAAAGATTGCAGAACCTGTGTCCCTGTGGAAATCCGCAGGACAACACTAGATGCTTTGTTGAGATATGCCCAAAGGAATGATAGCATGATGGCTAACTAAGTTAAATCTTATTTCTGTGGTAATTGAGTTGTATTGTCCTTGCTAAACCTTTGATATCCTCCCATTTGCACTGCTGCATCTTTTGTTCTTTCTCAATCAAAGATTACTGAAATTGGTAATCAGGGCTTCAGTCTGAGAGGCTGCAAGCCCCCTGATCCCAGAATTATGCCTTTCTTGTTTTTCTTGTTTCTCTTGCTTTTCTATTCGTCAGTGGGTACCTCATTCTCGGGACCTGTCACACTGAACAGAAATGGATTATAGACCAACATCTTGTATGCAGTATACTGTTGGATCTTGTTTCTTGATCCATTCTGCTAATCTTTTCCTTTGGATTAGTGAATTGATGGTTATACTTGATATGTAGTGACTTATCCTTGTCACTGTATTCTTTTCCTGTTTGTCATTTTGTTACTTTCCCTTCTATGTAATTGTTTTGCTTGCCTGGTGCCTTCATTCTGTTGGGGTTCTTGAAACTGTTGTCTTCATTGTCTATTTCTAGAATATCCTCCATAAGTTTAGAGTGTGGGTTTGATGGTCATGAATTTCTTCACTTATTGTTTATCACAGAAGTATCTTATTTCTCCATCAATTTTGAAAAATAATTTTGCAGAGTACAACAATCTGAGTTGGGGGTTGTTTTATTTTAGGGCTTAAAATACTTCACTTCAAACTCTCTTTGATTTAAGGGTTGTGTTTAGACGTTTTGTGTGATTCTGATGGGCTTCCCTTTATAGGTGATTTGTTTCTTTTCTCTAACAGCTTTTAATATTCTGTTCGTGTGCTAAAATTCTAGAATCTTAATTATTATATTGTATTGGTTGATACATTGCATCAATTTGAGAAGTTTAGAAGTTTAATTAAGTGACTCAGCAGGGGGACAGAGTCCTTACTTTGTAAACATTCTCATCCTATGTAGATGAAG
>NW_004958204.1:0-1007 GCF_000276665.1 Chinchilla lanigera
ACCGGGGGCACAGCCCGTGCCAGCGCCGGGGCCAGAACTCGGGCCCGCGGCGGAGCCGCGACAGGAGCCAGCGCTCGGACCGCGACAGGGGCCGGGGGCGGAGCGGGCACCGGGGCCGGGACGCGGGGCGGCGGCATCTGCCCCTGCTCCTGGTCTGGGCCGTCGAGGGACTCAGCAGCCCGCGGGAGGGGGCGTGGGATGACAGCCACGACCACCGGGGGTGGCCGGGACGCCAGCACCAGGCGACAGCGTCCCACCTGCACCGTCTCGCGATAGAAGGCGGGCACGGACTCGCTGGCCACCTCGGTCCACTGCAGGCGCCCGGGTCCCCGGATCGGCACGTCGCGCTGGAAGTCGAAGTCCCAGCGGTTCTGGTCCTCGGCAGCTATCTCGGCCAGGCGCATCTGCAGCTCGCGGCCCAGCTCCTCGTGGTCCACGGGCCCGAAGAGGTTACGGCAGACACGCGAGCGTGCCACCACAGGGAGGTTTTCACCGTTGACCAGGCGCTCCATCGCTGAGGTGCTGCGGAGGTACACGTCGGACATGATCCGGGCTGCGCGAGCCCGGGTGGCGAGAGAGGAGAGGGGAGCGAGAGAAGGAGGAAGAGAGAAGAGGAGGGCGGAGGCCGGGCGCGAGCGAGACCCAGCAGAGCCAAGTCCGCGCTTGCAAAGGGGCGCGTTGGGAGAGCGGGCGCTGCGGCTACCTGGCTGTCGGGTGGTGGACTGCTCCCGTGTCCTGTTCGCTGGTTCTGTCTGGCCGCAGCCGCGCCCCCTCGGAGCTGCCTGCCTGCCTGCTTGCTCTCTCGATCGGGCCTAGCCGGCACCCCTCGAGCACAGAGCACTGAGCCTGTGGAACGCCCCGCCGCCTGCGCCCCTTTATACGCGCGGGCTCCACCCCCGCGCGCGCGGGCCCCGCTGCGATTAGCATAATGTAGTATTTTCAGTTTCAACAACACCACGGTGATTGGCTGGTGGCGCCCCGCCCCGCCCCCAGCGGTCCGGCCCCCG
>NW_004958205.1:0-1062 GCF_000276665.1 Chinchilla lanigera
AGCTAGGAGCATAATACATAACAATAAAAAGATGCTCAAGTAAGTAAGTAATGGAAAGTGAAAGCTAAAATGCTTCCAATCATTTTAAAGTTGAGACACAGAACACATACCGTAGTACTTCACATTTTAAAGTGTGGCTTTTGCATATATTCAACAGATCCCACCTATCTAATTCCAAAACATTTCTATCAACTCAAAAAGTAACTCCTTACCATTACAGACCACTCCTTATTTTCGCACTTTGCCCAGAACCTGGCAACCACTATCCTCCTACTCTCCCTTTTCTTCTCTATGGGTGTGTCTATTCAGGACATTTCACATATATGCAGTCATACAGTATGCGCCCCTTTGAAACAGCACTCTTTCACTGAGAGTACTGTTTGCAAGTTTCACCCATGTTATAGCATGCATCAGGACTGTATTCTTTTTCACGACTAAGTAGTATCCCACTGTACGTATGTTCCACATTGGTTCCAGCCACTCATCTGCTAAAAGATATTTGTGTTATTTCCAATTTTGTCTACTGTAAGCATCCGGGGGTCTTTTTGAGTAAACATACTATCTTGGCACACAGTATATACTTAGAGGCGTAGGATTAATGGCTCATACAGTTAATGCCATGTTTAATATTTTGGGGAACTGCCCAAGTGTTTTCCCCAGTGACTCCTCCAGCTTATATTCCCACAAGTTCTACAGGAATTTCCAATTTCCCAACACGCTCACCAGCACATGTTGCCTTTCGTTTTACTGTTTAAAGCCATCCTAGTAGACATGAAGGAGCAACTCATTTTGGCTTTGATTTGCATTTCGCTAATGAATACTGTTGATGAGAAATTTTTCTTGTGCCTGTTAGCTATCTGTGTATCTTTGCAGAAGTGTCTATTCAAGTCCTCCCTCCATGTTTCAACCGGGTTGGCTGTCTTTTTATTGTAGAGTTGTAAGGGTTCTTCATGTATTCCGTCAGATTTGCGGTTTGCTCACTCTGTCACTTGGCTTTGCACCTTCTTGGTGGTAGCCATTGAAACACAAGAGCTTTTAATTTTGGCAAAGTCCAACTTTCCT
>NW_004958206.1:0-1062 GCF_000276665.1 Chinchilla lanigera
GCCAAGCCACAAGAGAGGCTCCTTTACAGATCTGTGCTCTAGAACGCTGTCTACTCCTGACTTCTCCTGACACAGTTGATTGAATCTGTGAGTCACACTTGTCAACTCTTGACTGACTCTTCAAAACCTGCTTTCTGTTGCATAATAGATAAGCTGAGAACTTTATCAATCTTCAAAATGCCACTTATTTTGGCTTAAAAGTTATATTTAAGTTGTCTCTTCTCTCATTATACTTGAAGCAGCAAGGAGAAGCCAAACTGCACCTTCAGCACTTAGCTTAAGAAATGTCATCGGTTAAATATCGAAGTTTGTTTCCTATAAATTCTACTTTCTACAAAATACTAGAATGCAATTCAACCAAGTTCTTTGCCACTTTACAAGAAGGATCAGCTTCCCTTCAGGCCCCAGTGACATGTTCCTCATTTCTAGAACCTCACCAGAACCACTTTTAGTATCCAAGTTACTACTAACTTCCGTCCTCTACCCATTTCCTAGTTTCAAAGCTGCCCCCATACCTTTAGGTATTTGTTGAGCAGCATCTAATTCTCAGTACCTATGTATGCATTCATTTGCTGGGTTTCCATAATTAATTACAAAATCTGGACGGCTTCAACTAGAAAAACTGATGCTTTCAAACCTTGATTCTAGAGTAAGCACTCACACACATCAGCTGGACTGTTTGTGAGTCCTCCCTCCCTGGCGCTCTGGTAGCTGTCTTCTCCCCCAGGTTTCACATGGTCTTTTCTCTGAGCGTTTTTATGTCCCAGTCTCCTGTTCTTAAATAAACACTTGTCCCATTGGCATGAGGCCTACCTATATGACCTCATTTTGCATCAACTGTCCTTTAATATAGGCTTGTCTCCAGACAGGGTCACATTCTGAGACATTCTGAGGTAACTGGAATAGGACTGCAGCATATGAATTTTATAGGGATGCAATTCAGCTCATACCATGGAAGAATGCTAAAAACATGATGTTAGGTGAGTAAGATGTGAATAACATGATTCCACTTAGATGAAGTATCTTGAATAGAAAAATTTAGATACAGAAAGTTGGCTAGTG
>NW_004958207.1:0-1061 GCF_000276665.1 Chinchilla lanigera
TCCTCCTCCTTCTCCTCCTCCTCCTTCTCCTCCTCCTCCTTCTCCTCCTCCTCCTTCTCCTCCTCTTCTTCCTTCTCTTCCTCCTCCTCCTCCTCCTTGTGGTTTCTGAGACAAAACTTCATGAACCCTTGGAGTTTCCTAGTAGAGGTAGAAGGGATCGCATCTTTTGTTGTTTATAATGAGTCTCTTTCAACCATGTCCAAATTTACACTAATGAGGTGACTCATGGAGAATGGGGATGGTTTTCAGAGGAACGAGTCTGGAGTGTTTGGAACTTTCTGTCCTTCTCTCCCACCTTAGGGAAGGGGAAATGGTCAGAGTTTGAGTTATTTACCAATAGTCAGTGATTTAATCAATCATGGCTATGTGATTAACCCCCTATTAAAACCCTAAATAAAGAGGTCATAGAGAGAGCTGCTGGATGTGTCAGAAGGTGGGGCACCCAGAGAAAGTGTGCAAGCTCCATGCACCCCATCCACCACATACCTCTTGCTTTATGCATCTCTTCCATCTGATTGTTCATAAATTTTATCATTAATTATAAAAGAGTAAATGTAAGTAAAGAGTTTCTTCGAGTTTTGTGAGTGTTACAACAGGCGGTTTTAAGAACTGCTGGTGCATTTTCTAAGTTAGAAGCACCGGAGACCTGTAAACATGTGATTTACTTCTGAAGTGGGGGTTGTCTCATGGGACTGGGCCTTTAATTTATGAAGTCTGATATACACTAAGATAGATATGTCAGCACTGAACTGAACTGAAGGACACCACTTGGTTTCCAGAGTTAGAGAACTGCTTGTTTGTATGGGAGAGATAAAAGCCCACACAGTTGGTGTCAGAAATATTGTATGGTCTAGTTCTCCTTTTAAATGTTTTAGCGAGCCTTCTTAGTATTGTGGCGCAGAAGCAAGCACAAATAAGCCTTCTTTTATATTCATTCTAGAGTAATTGTTGCTTAAAATACTGCTATCGTCTAAGTATTATTCTATACTCTAAAGTGAAAGAAAAGGCAGGAAAAAGTTGTGTATTTGGGTTCACAGAGAAATAGCCAAGAAGGATCTTTT
>NW_004958208.1:0-1023 GCF_000276665.1 Chinchilla lanigera
TTTACATTAGTGTTTTCTTCCTCATGTGAATCAAAGTCTTCATTCTGTACTTCTCCACCTGTCATATCTCTATCTGTCAGAGCTGCCATATCTTGCTAACTCCTTCGGTTTATACAATCTAGGTCATCATCAGTAAACGGGTCACCTGATGACTCACTTTCAACCACCTCCCAAAGTTAGAAAAGCAGATTTTCCTGTCATATAGCAATGAATTGTGCTAATTGTACAAGAAAAAGAAAAATAGAACGTTTAATAAAAAATTATAAATGCACAAAAGTAAAACATGGCATATAACCCGGGTAATACTCACCTTTTCCACTTTGACACACACGTATAGTCCTTGCCATTCATTATATCAGGCGGTGAACACAGACATTGCTTCCTGCATTCCCCAGCACAGCTACCAAGACACACAGCCAGCCACCATTATTGTAAGTACATGTCTTTATTAGAACAATAAGGTACAGGTATCTGTGACACAGTGTGACGAACTGATTAAACTTGTTTGAATTTTGTCACTCCACTGTGCTCAGCTTGCACACATATTTACAACATAAACCTACGTACTTCATGCATACTCATACCTTTCATTTCTATGTTTCCTGCCACAGGTCTGGAAGCAGTATTTCCCCAGCATCCTTAATTTCTACTGGGAAATTATGGAAAATACAATCAAAATGACCAGTAAATAAAAATTTGGATATTTGTCTAAGAAAATCCTACTCTCTCTTTCATTTTATTTTAATAATAATGAAGATCACATTTTTAAAAGCTCTCATTTTTATTTTTTCTGAGTTTATTTTCTTCAGTTATTTTCAATTTATGCATTTTAGGAAAAGATACAAATTCTTTCAGAGGGCGTCCTTTAATTACAACCACTGTAAATGTCCATGGGGTAAATTAACTTTACAAAACATAAAAAGATAGTTCTACATATAGTTCAAAACTAGATGGAGAATATCTAGTGTGATAGAAACGTATAAATACAACTTTTGTCTAAATGTCTAATAGACACATGAATTC
>NW_004958209.1:0-1060 GCF_000276665.1 Chinchilla lanigera
GTGCTAGGCAAGCACTCTACTACTGGGCTACATCTTCAGCCCTATTTTTAAATTGATAATAATTGTACATATTTATGGGGTATAATGTGACATTTCAATACATGTTACAGTGTGCAATTAGTACAGGTAGTAACAGTAAGTCCCCACCTTATGAACTGACTAATGAATGAGTTCCTTTGCGGGAGAGCATTCATAAGTCAGTCATTTGTAAGTCTGATAAACTGAGTCTTACACTGTATTGCTGACTTTACTGGCACAGCGGACTTCACGTGTTCCAAGGTCATGTTCCATGGTCTTGTCCTTGTTCTTTAGACTGATGCCAGTGGTTGACTGATTCATGTTATAAGAACAAGCGACATCGCCGGGGCATGGTGGTGCACAACTGTAACCCCCGCACTCCGGAGGCTGAGACAGGAGGATCATTGAGAATCAGAGGCCAACCTGAGCTACAAAGTGATTTAAATAAAGTTGGATGGAAAAAGACCAAGAGATCAGAGCTAGCAAATTAAGAATAACTTACTAGCATACTGTAGATAACTTTTCCAAGAGGTGGTTTTTCCAGTTGTTCTGACTTTTAGAAGTGTCTGTATACTAATGAAAAATCTACCTCATTGTTTTTGAGATATTTAAGATTTCTTTTTTATCCTAATGCACACATGTGTGAATGATTTCATATAGAATAAAACATGCTCACTGTGGCCATTGTAATTTTATGCCATCTTCCTAAAATATATCCATTTCTCTAAGTTCGTAATTTTTGAACATAATATTAACTGAATTTCCAGATGGAGATGTTCACACAATACTAGCCTGACTTCCAGAGGGAGGAATCCCAGGCTCCTTAGATTGGACAAACACGTGATGCCTTGTCCTTTTGAAATTTTACTTACCTGAGAACTCCAAATGGATCTAGTTTCTGTGAAACACCCAGCTTGACTGGTCAGGCACCTAGTTTGACCTCTGGATCCAGGTGGAAATTAAGTTACTCAAATAAATTGGAGGACCGGGGATATAGCTCAGTGGCAAAAGCGCCTTCCTGGCAAGTGCAAGGTCCTGAGTT
>NW_004958210.1:0-1053 GCF_000276665.1 Chinchilla lanigera
TGGTTTTTCCCCGGTACCAGGAACTGAAGTCACGACCTTGTGCTTGCCAGGCAGGCCCTTTGCCACTGAGCTAAATCCTCAGCCCCTCTTCCATTTTCCTCTACCTTGTTGTTTGTCTCCTAGACTTTTCTGGGTGGGCTGGAGGTCTCAGGTTGCATTTTGCTTCTGTGTTTTGTCATTTTCTATTTTTAAAATTTTTACTTTTTTTCTGTGGTGATTCTTGTAAGTTTTTGTAGTAGGTAGCTATCTCACTAGAATTAACGCCTCCTTAGCAAATGTCTATTCTTCAGGATGTCTTCTATGTTTAGAAGGTTTTTGATTTGTGTCTATCCCAAAGTTCTACCTTCCTAATTTATTAAGAGTGAGTTGTTGGTATATGTTTGGTTCTATCCTGAGTCCTTTGGTGCTGGGGTGTGGTGAGGTTATTATCCCAGAGCTTCTCAGTATTGTTACAGAAGTGAGAATAACAGATTACAACATATATGACATCCTAGCCAAAGTAGAATAATTACTAAAGACAATAACATCAAGCATAATTTAGAAATGGACAAACTGTGGTAACTATTAATTTTGTACCTTAAGCCATAGGAACAGAATCTATAATTATATAACAGAACCAATTATAAATTGAGAGCTTGTATGCAAAGTGTTTACCCTAGGTAGAGTGGTTTTACACTGTGGTGGAGCAATTTAAGAAGGATAGTGGGTAAATCAAAGATGACTGAATAGAAATAAAGTAGAAGCATGCTGGGGGACAATGGATTATCACATAAGCTTTGGGAAACAAGAGAAGAGGGCAGAAGAGAAAGAAGGAAAGAGTAAGCAAAGCATTATTGAAATTAACCAGAAAAATTAGGGAAACTATTCAGTCATATGAAAATATGAGTAAATCTAGAGAGATAAGTGGAAGAAAGAGGGAAAGAAGATGAATGGATTAGAAAAAAGTATGGGTAAAAGGTGAAAAAAAAAAGGGTACAAACCAGCAAAGAAAGAATAAAAGAAAAGAAACAAAATTCCTCTGGTGTTTTTTTTTTTTTTTTTTTTTTTTTTTTT
>NW_004958211.1:0-1021 GCF_000276665.1 Chinchilla lanigera
TGAGTGTTACTCTGTGGAGCCATGATGAGTGTTACTCTGTGGGGCCGTGTTTGAGTGTTACTCTGCGGGGTCGTGTTTGAATGTTACTCTGTGGGGCCATGATGAGTGTTACTCTGTGGGGCCATGATGAGTGTTACACTGTGGGGCCGTGTTTGAGTGTTACTCTGTCGGGCTGTGTTTGAGTGTTACTCTGCGGGGCCATGTTTGTGTGTTACTCTGTGGGGCCGTGTTTGAGTGTTACTCTGCGAGGCCATGTTTGTGTGTTACTCTGTGGGGCCGTGTTTGAGTGTTACTCTGTGGGGCCATGATGAGTGTTACTCTGTGGGGCCGTGTTTGAGTGTTACTTTGCGGGGCCATGTTTGAGTGTTACTCTGTGGGGCCATGTTTGAGTGTTACTCTGTGGGGCCGTGTTTGAGTGTTACTCTGTGGGGCCATGATGAGTGTTACTCTGTGGGGCCATGTTTGAGTGTTACTTTGCGGGGCCATGTTTGAGTGTTACTCTGTGGGGTCGTGTTTGAATGTTACTCTGTGGGGCCATGATGAGTGTCACTCTGTGCGGCCATGTGTGAATGTTACTCTGTGGGGCCATGATGAGTGTTACTCTGCGGGGCCGTGTTTGAGTGTTACTCTGCAGGGCCATGTTTGTGTGTTACTCTGTGGGGTCGAGTTTGAATGTTACTCTGTGCGGCCGTGTTTGAGTGTTTCGCTGTGGGGCCGTGTTTGAGTGTTACTCTGTGGGGCCATGATGAGTGTTACTCTGTGGGGCCCTGTTTGAGTGTTACTCTGTGGGGCCGTGTTTGAATGTTACTTTGCGGGGCCATGTTTGAGTGTTACTCTGTGGAGCCGTGTTTGAGTGTCACTCTGTGGGGCCATGATGAGTGTTACTCTGTGGGGCCGTGTTTGAGTGTCACTCTGTGGAGCCATGATGAGTGTTACTCTGTGGGGCCGTGTTTGAGTGTTACTCTGCGGGGCCATGATGAGTGTTACTCTATGGGGCCGTGTTTGAGTGTTACTCTGTGGG
>NW_004958212.1:0-1055 GCF_000276665.1 Chinchilla lanigera
CTGCCTCAGCCTCCTGAGTACTGAGATTACAGGCATGATGCCACCATGCTGGACTGGGTCCTAGCCTTTTTAAGCCACTGGCTGGAATTTTTTCCAGCTCCAAGCCTCTTGATAATATTTGCCATCTGCTCATTCCCACATGTTTCCATCGGCCACCACTCTAACAATAGGTTGTCAAGTCAGTAACACAAAAGGACGCGTCTTAGGTACTTCCCATAGGTTTCCCCACCCTTTTTCTATGAGGCTTAGGTACCTGCAGCCGTCCACGGAAGGACATTCATCCTTGAACACTGAGGGGGGCCTAGCTCAGCCCGCTGTGAAGCCACGCTGCTCAGGTGGCCCCAGGCTGAGCCTCATGGGAAAGATTGCACCAGGGCCCACATGGGGCCTGTGGGCTCCATGAGTCACTTAGGCAGAAGGGCCCAGTCCCACCCTGGAAGCCGCCCAGGCGCATGGGGAGGGTGAAGGAAGATGCTGGATGCAAAGGAGGACGTTAATCCCATCCCTTCCCTGTCCTCCCGCGCAGGCAACCCAGTGCACGACCCTTCCTTGACCAAGAATCAGTGACAGTGTCTCTCTGAGCATGCACCAAATCCTGGGCCATGGCAATCACAGGTCATAGCAAAACTGGACACTGCCGGGCGTGGTGGCTCACACCTGTAATCCCAGCACTTGGGAGGCTGAAGCAGGAGGATCGGTGTGAATTTGAGGCTAGCCTGGGCTACAAAGTGAGCCCAAGACCAGCCTGAACTGCATGGTGAGACCCTGCCTCAAAAAGACCAAAACAACCCAACTGGACATTTTGTGTTCACTGGCGCCTTTCCCAGCATTGTCCTCTTCGGAGTATTAGTCATTTTTTTTTTTTTTTTCTTCTGGCACTGGGGATTGAACCCAGGGCCTTTGCACTGAGCTACATCCCAGCCCTTTTTAAATTTTATATTTTGAGCTGGGTGTGGTGGCACACGCCTGTAATCCCAGCACTCAGGAGGCTGAGGCTGGAGAATCGTTGTGAGCTCAAGGCCAGCCTGAACTGCATAGCAAGAGTCAGTCTCAAA
>NW_004958213.1:0-1053 GCF_000276665.1 Chinchilla lanigera
TGGCTTCCAGAGAAGGCCTCTGGTCGACCTTGGAACCAGTCAGTGTTGTGGAGAAGACGGTGACAGACAGCCCTGAGATCAGCAAGAAGTTGAGGAGAACAATTTCCAAAAAAGGGAGGTATTAAAAGGGCAGCTAGGAGAAATACTGGAGTCAAGATCAAAAAATGAGTACTGTATTACCTAAGGTCATAAACCTCTAACTGCCCAGGGTGCAAGGGTCTCCCTTATCTAAGGAAAGAGAGTAGCAGAACCCATGAGGCACATTTTAAAGCACCCCTCTGACCTTCCCTGATCGATTTGTATTCATCTGTTCTTGCTTCTTCCGCTATGGATCTCTGTTAGTCAATGAATCCTACAGGTAAAAGTGGTGTAGGCCTTCTGTGTGTTGTGTCCAAAAAAGATTAAGGATCTATTGTTCATTTACTAAAATGAATCTGAATTTACACACAGGTTAGTCTATTGCTAGATATTTGAGTTGACTTCAGTCTTTGAATATTTTAAATAACGCTACTCTGTGCATACAGATTTTTCAAGATTTAAGATCACTTCAGACCAATTTCCAGATGTGAAAGTACTGGATTCAAGGGTGCTTTAGAACCTCAATGCACATTCCCTGATATTGCTGCCCAGTTCTTCAGTGATTGCAGGTTCCTGCTACTGGGCTGGCCAGCTGGTTGATTTTGGAATTAATTTTCCAGCTTCCAACCTTGTGTAAGCTCTATTAGTTACAGATCTAGTGCTAAGTGCAGCACCTTGCACGTGAAATGCATACAACATGCATTTCTCAGTGAAAATGAGAAGATGCTGGGAGTCCTGGGGATTTTCCTAATTAATCTATATTTAGGATAAAGGAGTTAGGTGGAAATTCCTTTAATATACAAACAGGACACTGAAGACAAATTACTATGGGAGGAAAATAACTCACCTCATTCATTAAGTGGAAAGGGTAATTGAAGTTCTACATGCTTGTCTGCTGCTGACAGCAGCTTAACCTACTCCATATGTCCGAGGGAGTTGAAGGAAAGCAGCCTAAGGAAGGAGCCACCCGATGCA
>NW_004958214.1:0-1050 GCF_000276665.1 Chinchilla lanigera
TGACAGTAGGGCAAAGAAATGAGCACTGCTGGTCACATGTGTCAGGTCACACCACTGGGATGTGCAGAAGCTTAAATCACAACTGAGGTCTTTTTGTTTCCACAGTTCTTTCCTTGGAAGGCATATAAGTAAGTACCAGCTCTTGAGTAGATGACAAGTGAAATGTACCCAAGAAATTCAGATACCTAGAGACAATGGCTGCATGTATTGGCTCTACTCTTTACCTGTGAAAAATTCCATTCTTAACCAAAGGTGAAGATGTGCATATATATGTGCATGTATAAGACTCTGTGGTGTGTAGCACAATGAGACATGCAATTTTAAGCCCCGCTTTCCTCAGATTATAATACTGTGACCTGAAGAATGAAACAAGAGAAACAGACTCTAAGCAGTCAGACAAATCAGGACAAGTATCATGTAGTACTATATTCTGTGGCGTGACAGAAAATATGATGCTAAAAACTATAAAGCAAGAAAGATACATTATTAGCAATCTCATCACTCAAAAATGTTTGGTGTTAATATTTATGTCTATCGACTTCTAAATTTTTATTCTGTTTGTTGTAGGTTGAATTGCACCCCTCTTCCAAAAATATGTTGATATCCTCAGTGGAGAAATTGTGCTGGAAGGAGTGCTTAAAATGAATATAAAAATGAAGGAACTTTGGGACAACAGTTTCAGGCTCCTGGAATGCATGATTAAATATTAGAGCAGATATGCAGTGGCAAAACCTGAACAGAATCGAGAAGCTATTTGGAGAGGTGTTTTCTCTGACACTGAGTGCCTCCTGCCCTTCAAGAAACCTCCTGCCCCAAAAAAGTTGCTTAAACTAGGTTGAGAGATATCACCTAGAAAAACTTTCCATTCCTTCTCTGTCCTCTGAACAATACTCCTATATAAATTTTGCAAACTGTTTTACATATCTTTTCTCTCACAACCTTGAAATGCCAAAAAAACAAAATAACCACCGAGGCTTCAGCTTGGGGCTGCTTTTCCTCATGCTTTCTCATGATGATAGGTCTTGGTGAAGTAGAGCCTTAGTCCTCCCC
>NW_004958215.1:0-1048 GCF_000276665.1 Chinchilla lanigera
TATATATATCCCACAATTTTTTTTGCAGTACTAGGGATTGAACCCAGGACCTCATGCATACTAGATAAGCACTCAAACCCTCCACTACTCAACCAGTCAACTACACAACCACCAAGCCACCTCTCTCCATAATGGATAAACTTATGGATAATAGTGGAAAAAGTTAATGAAAGCATACAAATACAAAACTGCAATGGTGGTTGATTTTTGGTAGTTTATTTTTAAATGAAAGAGATAGGAGAATTAGAGATACACAGACTTCGAACACATCTTTTAGGCTTAGCTTCCTAAAAACAGAGTGCAAATTTTGATCTGGAACAAATATGTTATAGTAATAATCTTTCAAAAGCTACATGGTAGATGCATGGTCATATATACTATATAATTTACCATATCTTTCAAAAGCTACATGGTAGATGCATGGTCATATATACTATATAATTTACCATGTTTTTGCACTTAAAATAATTCATACTTAAAAATGAAGCAAACTTACTGTGAAGAGTGGACACCAACATATCTTTTTACCATTAAAGAGAATAGGGAGATAGAATAGTAGTTGAAAGAAGAAGTAAAAACAAAGAAATTTCCTTATTTTGTTGTTATCTTGGAAGGAATAAAGCATTTAAGTACACATACATTGATAATCCAATTGTAAATAAGTTCCTGATGCAACACAGACAGAGGAGATAACTAAAAAACATTCTCACTATGGGAGGCTAAGAGGAGAATCAGAAGTTCAAGACCAGTCTGGACAACTTAATGATTTTACAAGTCCCTATCTCAAAGTTTCAAATATTTTTAAAGTGCTGAGTATGTAGCTCAGTATGAAGGCTCTGGATTGAGTCCAAAGTACTGTAAAAAAAAAAAAAAAAAAGAACAAAAGCACAATTCTTGAAAATAAATAAGGGAAGAAAGCTAGAGCATGTTTGGTGGTGTAGAGTTTGATAGTACAATCAATTTTCTCTGTATTATAGCATTTCATAAAAATTTGTGACTCATTTAATGAGTCACAAATTAACTTTTTAAATTTTATTTATGTTTTAAG
>NW_004958216.1:0-1020 GCF_000276665.1 Chinchilla lanigera
TATTGATTATTACATGTCCATTTTATATATATCAACTTTGAAAAATTTTTATTAGTTCAACTCTTTGTAGTGAAATCATTGGGGTTTCTGCATAAAAAGACCATTCATCTGCAAAGAGAATTTTCTTTATTCTTTCTGTTCCACATTCTGTATCTTATATTTCTCATTCTTGTCTACCTGCTGTGTCTAGGATTTCCAGCACTATGTTGATATTGAAGCAGTGAATGGAAAACTTGTCTCCTGCTTTTAGAGAAAAGTTAGCACAAGCCTTGTACATATAGGGACTATATTGATACCATTCTGCCCATAACTAATTTGTAGAGGATTTCGTCTTTATAAGATGCTTTATTTTGTCAGAAAATTTTTTTATCTATTGAAGTGATCACATGATTTTTAAGTTATCCTCTTTATGTGTGGTGTTAGAGACACTGATTTTCTTAAATACTCATATGCAGGAATAAGTCCTATATGGCTTATGATCCCTACAATTTGATGTTTAATTTTGCTGAAAAAGTTTACACCTGTTTTTATAAGGAACACTGGCCTATAATTTTTTTTTAGTGTTCTAAATTTGTCATCAGAATAATTGTGAATTTGTAAAATAGGTAAGGCGATACTTAAAATCTTCAATTGGTGGGGCAAGGCTGAAAAAAGTGATCTCAGTTCTTCTTTAATGTTTGGTAAATCTCATCATTGATTTCATTAGGTCCTGGGCTTTATTTTATTGGTAATATTTAATTACTAATGTAATGTCTTTAGTAATTGTTCATTTAGATGTCCTGCTTCTCTTTTATTCAGTCTAGGTAAGAAACAAGTTTCTAGCATTTAAATATTTTCTCAAGCTTATCCAGCTTATTGATTTGCATATATGCAAATACGATTATAAATATATGTGCAAATATACATGGAAATATGGGCAATTATATGCAGATATGTGTGCAAGCAAGTATGTGTCCAAGTGTGTATGCAAATATATATATAGTAAATATATATACATATTTGTGTATGCAAATATATATA
>NW_004958217.1:0-1043 GCF_000276665.1 Chinchilla lanigera
CTTTGCCGCTGAGCTAAATCCCCAGCCCCAACTTACCCTTTTCTAAGGGCATGCATTCCACTCATGAGGCTGGAACTCTTGTAACCTAGTTGCACTGTAGAAGTCCCACCTCTGAGTAGTGTTACCATGGCAATTAAACTTCAGTATGAGTTTGGGAGGGGACAGGCAGTCCAGCTACAGCAGTTCTACCTGTTCCAACAGTTTAACTTTGTACACTCTTCAAGGCCCAATTCTCACATCCCTGGGAGATGTCTTGACCCAATAGTCTGGATCAGAAACCCTGTAGGAAATGTGTCCTTTATCTATAGCCATCACAGTATTTAATCATACTTTTCTATAACTTTATGCTCATTGTTTTGTTTTTTCACATTACATTGGTAACATCTTTGGATAGAAATTTAGGTAGAATCTTTTATCAGTATTTTAAGTCATGAATGGCTGCATTACTCCCATAGTTGGAATCTGAGGTCATGGAGGTGGAAATAAATGATGTTTCTCTCATTTTGCATCCACTCCTCATTGAATATTTTCTGATGGGGACTCAAGGCCAAGCCTTCCCTCATCACTATAAGAAATCCACAGGGGTTTCCATGTGTATTCACAGCATATTCTTTCTGGCACACACATGGGGTTGGCTGTTTTATTGCTCTCCCTCTCTTTCCTTTTCATGTAATTTACTCCTACAATCTAGGACCCCAGGTGAGAAGAGGAAGAGTGTTTTCCAACGCTGAACCTGGGCTGTGCCACATCACAAGTTGGTTTATTCCTTATGCTTTGCGAAGTTCCAAAATTCTGAGTTGTCTCAGAGTCATCATCACATTCTTATCCCTTGATGTACCACACAGAGCACCTTGATTCCTCTGCTGTTTGAAGCAGACTGTTTGACTTTATTGAATACTCTGTTTCATGGATCAAAGTCGGTGCAGCCTTGACTTTCAATAAGTAATGCAAATTATTCACTATGATATGACTGTTCCTTCCTGAACTTTTCTATTTTGAATTCTATGTAACTCTTTTTATTTCCCTTTGGTTTTTTTTTTTTT
>NW_004958218.1:0-1041 GCF_000276665.1 Chinchilla lanigera
TTTTAAAGCATTAAATACCTAAAGCTCTTCCTTTTACTTGTCATGTTTGTTTAACAGTGTGAGGAATGAAAACCAGTGAGGCAAAGTGAAAGTTTTAAAGTTGATTCATTTGCTGAAATTCTTCATTTTTGCAACACTTGCTTTATGTGTGGTTAGAATTTGGAATGTTTTGTTGTCCCAAAAAAGCCCTCTTTTAATTCATTCCATTATGGCACTGTGGTTATGTAGGTGGAATAGGTTTTGTGTGTGTATTATTCATCAGGAAAATAAAACAAAGCCATTTGTGTGCCACTGAGGAACAAAAGGAGTATTGATAATATTTGTAGTACTAGAGCTGTGAAAACGTATTTGTAGTACTAGAGCTGGTGTCTATTTTAAACTCTCCTAGAACTGAATATTTCAGTTTTAAAACAAAATCATTTTTTAAATAGGTGAATGATGCATGAATAAGGTTTAGTATCTTGGAAAGTTCATTTGGTTTTATCACTACAAAAATGAACAGGGGCTATGCAGTGTTACATTGCTTGCCTAGCATGATGAAGGCCTTGGGCTGATCCCCAGCTCTGGAAAATAACAAAAAGCAAAAATAAAAACGGTATCACTGTTGTGATAGTTTGTTTTGTTTTTGAAACTCTACACCTAACAGTACATTTAAAACTTTTGCTGGGATGTTTCTGATGCTTGGCAATGTTCATTTCTAGTCTTCCTGGCCATGGATAGTTACTGAGTTCCTGGCACTACCTACATGCCAAGCACAGTATGAGACAAATTTGGAAGGGAAGTAAGCTTCTGAGAATGACATTTTAGATCTCTCTTTTTATGAGTGAAGAAACTCAGGACTAGGGAGGTATAACTCATCTAAGGTGAGGTGGTGAGGGACCAGATGAAGACTAGAATCCAAGCACTGATTTATATCAGGCCATTCTGCTTTTGTGAAAGTAAATTAGAATCACCACAGCATACTGCTTATGTGGAATCTTATAAATGCAGACCAGCTCATAATTTTAACTTTAAATTATTTCAGATTTTAAAACTTGTTGG
>NW_004958219.1:0-1037 GCF_000276665.1 Chinchilla lanigera
AGTAGAATGTGTTGTCAAATGGTCTACTTACTTTCACTTTCATTTCCAGCAGCTTCTCCCCCATAAGGGAAGTGCTAAAGTTTGCAACAGGACTGTGCTGCCAGTGAGTCATGCAGTGAAAGCCTTGACCCGTCCCGGATGTCATCATTAGTGCCTTGTAAAGTGAACAGGAGTGAGCCAGTTTTTATTCATGAATGTGTGCAGAGGCACTGTGGCATAATTAATGCATCAATCATGTAGCTCACAAACAGAGAGAACCTTAAATGTTGGAGTCTGTGAGGAAGCTGGTTTGTGACGGTCTAATTTACCTTAACTCTCGTGCCTCCCAAAACACAAACACTACTTTCTGCCGGTACCTGGGTTCAGTGGACTGTGCTCAAAATAATATATCTTTAGTGAGTCTACCTGCGGGCGGGAGAAAGAATTGAGATGATACTATTTCTGTGGAGTCTGGAAAACAACAGCAGCAGACTTCCAGATCTTGGCACTTGTTGAAATAACTATGTTGGTGGGGAGTTGAGGGGCGGGTGGAAAAACAAAAGCAAATTGTAGGAGTGAAGACAGGGTGAGGCATATCCAAAACGCTTTATAAATGCCCTTGAGGCTCGGTGTGTGAGCAACGAAAATCAACGAGAGACAAAGTGGGCGCTGCAGAATGGTAGAAGGATCAGTCCTTCAGGAGGCCATGAGGGTCCTGGGTGTGTACACAGCAAGCCACAGAGTGGCAAAGTGCGTGAAGCAAACCTGATGGAGCTGAAGGGAGAATTAGCTGAATCCACAGGAAGAGCTGGGGCCTTCCTGTGAACACACTAATCTCTAGAATTACGGGATGGAACATCAGGCAGGATATAGAAGATTCGAATAACATGATACAATAGCTGGGTCTAAAAGGCATAACTAGAAACTCCACGCAGCAACAGCAGAATACACCCTTTCCTAACGTGTCATGTAGCACTCACAAAGACAAAGCATCTTCAAGGCGCTGAAAACAACCGGGACAAATTTGAAAGATCTGAAATCATATAGAGTACTTTCCC
>NW_004958220.1:0-1032 GCF_000276665.1 Chinchilla lanigera
GTCTCTCTATGCAGTTCAGGCTAGCTTTGTGCTCACTTTGTAGCCCAGGCTTGTCTCAAACTCGTGACAATCCTCCTGCCTCAGCCTCCCGAGTGCTGAGATTACTGGCGTGCACCACCACACCCAGCTAGGTGATGTGTTTTGTACTGTAATAATTTTTTTCTTTTTTTTTTTTTGAGACAGGGTTCAACCATGTAGTTCAGACTGATCTTGAACTCACTATGTAGTCCATGCTGGCCTTGATCCTCCTGTCTCAGCCTCCCAAGTGCTGGGATTACAGGCCTGTGTCACCATGCCCAGCAACTGTAATAAAGTCTTAAAATTTAAACACCATATGTTTTGACTGCACCTCTCTGTATTTTTGTGGTAAGTGGTTTCCTGCCACATTCTGCTGTCAGTGTTGTCATGGTGCAGGTGGCATGGCCTGCAGACCGAATTCCATTCTGAGGCCTTAGCTGCCGCTCAGCTGCAAGCGTCGCTGTGTCGGCTGTGATGTCCCAGCCTTCACTGTGTAGAGTCTCAGGCCAGAGACTCAGAAACAACCCAGTACACGGGGACACTGGTGACTCTTGTAGTCTAGGGAGAGACACAGGAAACAACTGAGGCGCTTAGGGGGAGCAAGGAGCCTGTAGAGCCCCGTGTGACATCGGAGTGAGTGGGATTGGCCCTGGAGGGCTCCCGGGGTGGAGGTTTAGTGCAATGGCTGTTAAGAGAACGAGTAGCAAATCTAGCGGGCTTCAGTGCGGTGATGGTCTACACTGCTGCCTCCCCTTGGAGGCTCAGTGTCTTGGAAGGAGGCCCTGTTTCTGTCTGATCCCGGTGGGGCCTAGCACACAGGAGCTGCTCAGTGACTGAGGAAGGGAAGGAAGAGATGAGACAGCGAGTGTCCAGAGAGCTGGGCAAGGTCTCTCCAGGGAACAGCGTATACTCAACGTGGCAGGAATAGCGAGCGGCTCTGGAACACATGAAATCTGGGTAAAACAGCCATAAAAAAGCGGAGGATGACCAGGCATGGTGGTGCACGCCTGTAAT
>NW_004958221.1:0-1035 GCF_000276665.1 Chinchilla lanigera
TCAGACACCAAGGAACTTTTTATAATGATTTATACCAGAGAACTATATATATATTATATATATACAATTTTTTATTGTTTATGTTACATTTAGATATATGTAGTTAACACATTTGTCATAGGGAATTTGTACCTATACATGATGTATCTGCTTCCCCTTTTTTTTCTTTTATCCCCTCAAATTCCTTCAACTGCTCTTCCTCTCATTTATATAGCTTTGTTTCCATTTTATCCTTCTTCTATAGTTTTTCCCCTTCCTTCTTTTCCCTTCCGCCTCCTTAGTTCCCTCTTCTTTTGAATGATTTCTTTCTATTTCACTATACCTATTATACACTTTGGGCCTTATTTACCCTTTTGATTTCTCACACCAAAGAAACAATGGGATATTTACACGTGTCTGATTTATTTCCCTTAAGAGGTGAATCCATTTACCTAGGAATGTCTCTTTATCCTTCTTTATGGGTGAGTAGAACTTCATTGTATAAAAAACACATTTTAAAAATCAATTTGGCAGTTGATGGGCATTTGATTGTTTCCAAGATTTGGCTGTTGGGAATCGTGCAGCTGTAAACATAGGTGCACTTATATCAATACAGTATGATGCTTTTAATCCTTCTGGAAGATACCCAGCAGGGGGACTGCTGGATCAAATAGAACCTCTAATCCTATTTTTTTTGAGGGATCTCCACATTGATTTACATAGAGGTAGTCTCCCAATCTTATGGATGAGCATACAGTGAAGGATAAAAGACAATAGACAACATATTATGGCATATGGAGGTCGGGAAGGTCAGTGCTCTTGTGGCTAAGAGAATGACTTCTCTGAATTGCCCGTTATTTATTTGGGTACATAACAGAGAGGTGTGCAGAGAAGTACACAGAATAGCTAAGGTAAAAGCGTGCAAAAGTGAGCAAGGCCTTGTGAAGCCAGAACAAAGACATTCTAAGCAGTAAATCTTTGCTTAATGAAAGAACTGTTTTAGCTGTAAGGTTGGTAGTTGTTGCCTTCAGCTCTAAGTGAGATTTAGTGCCCTCA
>NW_004958222.1:0-1034 GCF_000276665.1 Chinchilla lanigera
GGCCAGGAAGGTTTGGAATGAAGTGTTTCAGGCCCTAAAAGGTAACAATTTTCATTCCCAACCTATGTATTCTGCAAAACTTTCTCTTAAAATTGATGGAGAAATCATATATTTCCAAGACAAGGAGAATCTCAAGAAATTCATGACTACCAAACCAGCATGACAAAAAAAAATTCTCAAAGATATCATAGAAAGAGAAAAAGAAACCAACAATGTCAAAGGTCAAAAAGAATGAATATACCTGGTGGGATGAGCAGCTAAGCAAAAGAGGGAAAAATGAGGAAATAAACAATAGGAAAATAATACAATGACAGGGATAAGTCAATGACAGCAATAATTCTCAATATGAATGGTCTTAATTCCCCAACCAAAAGACATAGATTGCCAGAATGGATCAAGAAAGAAAACCCATAATGTGCAGTGCACAAGAAACACATTTAATTCAAAAAGATGCTCACAGACTGAACATCAAAGGATCAAAAACAATATTCCACACAATGGGAACCTAGAAAAAAGCAGGAGTTGCTAACCTAATTTTAGACAAAGTGAATTTCAAGCTCAGACTGATTGATCAGAAGAGTCAAAAGTCACTACATATTAGTTAAGGGAATAATTCAACAGGAACAGTCAAAAAATTGTAAACATATACATGCCAAATACCAGTGCACAGAGCTTCATAAAACAAATACTAATGGACATGAGAAATCAGATAAACAATACAGTTGTAATGGTGTGTTATGCTTTATGTCTGGGTGTCCCCCCAAAGCCACATGCAGTCATGGGGCAGGTTTCTAGAGTTATGATTGATTCATGATCCAATGTTAGAATTATGGATGTGAGTGCTACACTTGCCCTGGGGTGGGTAGTTTGCATACAGTGTAAGGGAGGGAAAGAAGCTTGCCCTTCCATCTGGCACTCCTCCCTTTTGCTATTGTTGTCTTTGCTATCTTCAGCCACCATGAATGGTTGCCTTCTGCCATGTACCACTCTGCCTGGGAGCCAGCCAAGTATGGACTGAAACCTCCACAAACTGT
>NW_004958223.1:0-1009 GCF_000276665.1 Chinchilla lanigera
TCCAGTGCGGCTGCCCCTCTTCCCTCCTCTTCTGACTGCGGGGCTCTTCATGGTGCTGGGGCTGAGCCTGGGATCAGGTCTCCTGAGTGGCCCAGCACAGGGAGAGCTGTGTCTTCTCAGACCCTATGCAGATAAATAGAAAGGACTTAATTTTTCAGTCACAAACTTTGATTCTTGCAACAGACAATCTCTCTTCCTAGAATGAAGTAGCAAATTTATTTTTATTTATATTTAAGTTTTGTTATTATTATTATTGTTTTTTTAGACAGGGTCTCACTATGTATTCCAGGCTGGCACTGAACTCACTAGGTAAAACCATCTGATCTCGCGCTCATGGTGATTCTCTTGCATCAGCCTCCTGAGTGCTGGTAGGAAGCATGCATTTACCCAGTTGAATTCAGTTTTAAATGACCATGGCTTGACATTGTAAAGACGCCTCTATCTGGAATATTTCCAGTCTACTTTTGGGTGAGGAAAGGTGTACATGGTCTTTGAAAAATTCAAATGAGAGAGACATGGAAATAAATGAATATGGAAACACACACATATATATGAAAGTTAGCAAAAAAATGTACTTTACTTTCTTTGGAAGTGGATATTTCTTTAGTCAACTGTAGTAGAAGGGTGTAATCCAGGGTCTCTGCTGGTCATATGATACTAAGACACAGAGGAAACCCCGAAGGACGACGGGAAGCCCTCAAGCCCCAGCTTCCTTCTCTGCAATGGCTCCTGGAATCCTTGCTTGTGCTCAGTGGATCCTCGGCGCCCCCTGCTGGTGCTTAGCAACCCTGCAGGGAGGTCTGTGCCTGGGCTCACACTGATGTCCTCTTGGACAGTAGTACAGAGTTGTGTCCATAGACGTCACCGAATTCAGCTGCAGGAAGAACTAGTGCTTAGACCTGTCTCTGGACAGGCTCACTCGGCGTTTTGAGAGGAAATTGAAACTGTGTCTCCACAGTCCTTTCCCTGTGAACTGACTGATCCAGCTCCGGTAGTAAAGACTGTTGAT
>NW_004958224.1:0-1032 GCF_000276665.1 Chinchilla lanigera
GTGGTGAGCAAGTCCAAGGTACGTGTCCCCTGAAGGCCACATCTCGGGTCATGAAGGTGGGGCAGGCTGGCTTGTCAAGATACAAGAGGCATGTGTCTTCCCCGGTTGCCTGGGTGGCAGGGCCAGAGGGGGCGAGCACAGAGCCAGGCCAGTGAAACATAGCAGAGAAGTAGGAACCGATGATGTTGGATACAGAGGTTTAGAAAGGAAGGTCTTAGATTGGGTGTTCCCGGTTTGGGGCCCTCGCACAGGCCTGGGGTCTATTCCCAAACCTGTCCAGCCTCTCAATCCCGGGCCTCTGTGTTATTGCCTCCCCACCCTGGCCTCTGGCCCCAGCACAGTGGGACAAAGGTAGGGGGTGTTTATTATAGGTAGCTGCCTGTGCCACACATCATCAGACCTCTGAGCAGTACGTGCCCATTTGTGGCACCATCACTTAGGCTGCTGGTCCGCAGATAACTAAGGGATGGTCACTGCATCCCAGCCAGAGACATGGTCTCCTCATAACTGTATTCCATTTGGGCCTTCAGGGGTACATATCCAGTTACCTGCAAATCTGTGTTGCTCCTCTGCTTAAAGACAGAGGAAAAATTTCTGCCAAAATGCTTAAAAGTTGGTAAGAAACCTTTAAAACGCATTCATAAAAAGTGTACTTTCTGCAAAAACTCAGCTCCGCAGCCCCAGAACATACAAAAATACCCCAGCCAAGGGACGCCTCACTCTCCCCCAAGCTGGCTGCTAAGGGTACACACCTCTAAGTAGCTGATAATCCCCAGCAAGAAGAACAAGATCACCTTGTAGTCTCTACAATGAAGCCCCAGGTTGGAGAAGGAAGCCTCATGGACCTTGGTGAGACTTTGGACGAGTCATTGAAGTTTTCTCTGCCTCCGTTTCCACATTGTACAATGAGCCGCAAGCAGTGCTTTCTGTGTGGCTTGTGCCAAGTGTAAGTGCGATCTGCAGGCAAAACAATGAACCCAAGGCCTACCCGTTCCACAGAAAAGCTCCATAAGTGCTGGTCGTCGTTGTCGT
>NW_004958225.1:0-1031 GCF_000276665.1 Chinchilla lanigera
AGAATGGTTAGAGTTTTCTTTCATTTTTTTGTTTGTTTGTTTGTCTTTAAGAAATCTGCAGTTGTCTAGTGAATCACAGGTATAAAAAGAATGTGGTGTTTCTTTTTTTTCTTTCTAGTGTTTCATGCAGTTTGAGTTTTACCCTGGAGAGATAAATCCAATTCCCAATTCCCTGTAGCTTAAAGGCAGAAGGAGTGGTCAGCGGTACTCTCTGTAAATGTCTTGGTCAGGACCTAGTCACCAGAGCAGAATTGGACTGATAAATATTGGTAGGTCCCGAGGGTTGAAGAATCAGATACCCATATTCCTGGAGGGACTTTTGGAAGGGTGCTAGATGGAACTCATGTTAAGGGAGTTTGAAGGTTTCAGTGTCAGTGAGTAGATGAGAAATCTAAAAGGACCTCTCATAAAGAATCTCAAAAGGGCTGAGATTAAGTTTGAATTTTGGGGCTACCTGAAGTCTCATGAAGGCTATTGGGAGATCTAGGCAGTAATGATGGGTGTCTCGACACAACTTGGCTGAGGTTCATTTGAGAATTTGGTTGGGTCTCTCAATCTTTCCTGATGATTGGGGTGTTCACACCATATGAAGATGATATTTAAATTCCAGTGTCATGGAAATCTCTGTGTGATTTGGGATGTGAAAGAAAGTCCATTGTCATCTGAATAGATCTAGGCAGTCCAAGACTACTGATTACTTATTTAAGGAGAAATTTTGCACCCTCTCTGGACCACTCTGACCTAGGAGTAAAGGCCTCTATACACTCAGTAAAGGTATCCATGCATAGCAGGAGGTGTGTGTATCCCTTACACGTAGGTATATGGTTGAAGTCTATTTTCTCCAGGGTAGAACCCATATCTTTGTACTGATTCAGGCAATAGAGGAGATGAGTCTGTGGGTGATGGAGGGCACAGATAGGACATGCCTTTCATACTTGGGTTACAACATTACAGACTTCAGGCACTAAAAGAACCTGTGTTCCACAGTGGTTTTGGCATGTTTCCCAAAGTGTATGGACTTAATTACTTTC
>NW_004958226.1:0-1021 GCF_000276665.1 Chinchilla lanigera
GGGCTGGAGGTGCAGCTCAGTGGTACAGCACTTGCCTAGCAGGCGTGAAGCTCTGGGTTTGATCCCCAGGACCACAAAAATAAAATTTAAAAAAAAAAAAAAAAAAAAAAAAAAAAAACCCAACTAAAAATAATCTTGCACTAAATCCTAAAGTGAAACCATCAGCTGGTTACTCATTGCTGCTACTTGCATAAGTTTAAAAGCAAAACAGCTCTGACAGCAAGGATTAAAGAAATGTAACACCTAAGTACACATTAAGTGGCCTCCCACATGGTCTTCTTTTCAGATTCTTTGTAGCGCAATTGTGCCACCCCTCCTTACTGTAAATGAAAAATCTCTCACTCATAGTCACCTGTATTAGTCTCTATGTTTACTGTAACAAACTCTCTGGCAGTGGTTAACTTTATAAAGAAAAGACTTTTTTTTTTTGTCTTTTTGAGACAGGGTCTTGCAATGTAGTCCAGGCTGGCCTCGAACTTGCAGCAATCCTCCTGCCTCAGCCTCCCAAGCCCTGGGATCATAGGCAAGCGCCCCCATGCCTGGCTTTTCCCAGGCAATCTCTGAGGGTGCTCCGTGTCCAGATGTCTCTTTAGCTTTAGTTTGGAGTCCAGTCTCAGAGCCTGCACAAGCTGTGGCCCTGAAAGTGGTTCACCAGCGTAGAAATGGCACCTTAATCCTGGCAGATACAGCTGAGAACGGCGTTGCCCCGGGGATACAGATACCTGTCAGCACAACCCAGCATGGCCTTATTACTTTTATCCTGGTTATATACTCCTGGGGAGGGGGGCATTGAGGCAGGGTCTCATTATGTCACCCTAGCTGGCACTAAATGTGTGATCCTCCTGCCTCAGCCTCCCTAGTGCTGAGATTACAGGCATGTACCTCCATGGCCAGTTTTTCCTAGTTATTGCTACAAAATTATTAAGGGGCTGGAGGTGCAGCTCAGTGGTACAGCACTTGCCTAGCAGGCGTGAAGCTCTGGGTTTGATCCCCAGGACCACAAAAATAAAATTTAAAAAAA
>NW_004958227.1:0-1029 GCF_000276665.1 Chinchilla lanigera
CACTATGGGACACCCAGGAGAGACCTTGAGCCAGGCCTGGCCCTGCGGGGCCTCCTGGGCCCTGTTCCTGGGGGTCATGGAGAGCAGGAGGGACAGCCCCTGGCGGCGCTGCACTCGGGTCAGGGGCTGCACAGCAGTCGGGAGTCAGGATGGGCACGGGACTGCCCGTGGGGACGCTGCCATAGCCGGGCCCGGGGCAAGGAGGCCCGAGCCATCAGGGAAAGCCTGGGCTTTCTGACTCCGCCGGGACCCAGAGCCGGGGCCTGACCACGAAAACTGCCAAGCATCAAGGGCAAGGGACCGGGACAGGCAGCAGTGAGACGCGACCGAGGGCTCCTCTGCTTCCCATGTGGGGAGGAGCCCCGGCCGGCTGCACCCGCTAGCAGAGGGCAGAGGCCAGGGATGCCGAGGGAGGGTGACAGGCTTCCTCCTGCCGGGTGACTCTCCCGGAGCTGAGCCCTTCGGTCCCCGAGGGTCCGAGACGCCGGGTCCCTGTCGGGGCTCCAGGTAGACCACGGCCACCCTTGGGCGGGCACGGAGACCTCCCGGCCCGGGCAGCAGCGCCAGGAGCGGGTAGCCCAGCCGCGGGAGGGAAGCTGCCCGTCAGTCGCCCGGGCTGGCGCGGGAGACACCCCGAAACCCTGGGCGGGCCGCTCCGTCCGTCCTTGTCCCTCGGCCCTCGGCCCGCGGCGTTCCCACCCCCTCCGGGCTGGCCCCCGCCGCTTCTCAGCTCTAGGCTCCACCTGCTTTCCTTCCGGCCACCCTGCCCTCCTTCCCACACCACAGCCCAGGAACTGAAAGCTGAAAGGGTCCCAGGTGGTACCCAGCCCCCCGGGGTCCCGACGTGGACCAGGACACCCGCCGCATCGGCTTTGCGGGGGCCACAGCTCTCAGGTGACCGGGGACGGGCCCGGCCAGCTGCCTGCGTCCCCAGCGCCAGGAGCGGGGCCCCAGGACCCCTGTGACACGGGCGCCGGCCGGACCTCTCCGTGTGGGGCGTGCCCGTGCTCAGGCGGGACCCAGCCCCGA
>NW_004958228.1:0-1029 GCF_000276665.1 Chinchilla lanigera
ATGTTCATCAACAGATGAGTAGATAGAGAAAATGTGGTTATTATACACTATGGAGTACTACTTTACCATGAATGATGATAAACTTGAGACATTTGTAGGAAAATGGATGAACATTGAGACCATAATTTGAGGTGAAGTAGCATAGACATATAACCTTAAATACCATATAGTTTCTCTTATATGAAAAACTCAATATATAACATGTGAAATAAAAGACAAATAATAGGAAAAGAGAGATAAAAAAGCTATTTCTATGCAGCATGAAGTGTACCTTGATTTAGTAAAATTTTCTTATGTATTTTATATGGTTTTTGCCTATTATTGTGGTTATCAACCTGTATATATGGTAATTAACTTTATAGTGACTTGTAGGACAAATAAATGAATCTGATGATGGTAAAATAAAAGGAGACTGGCTAGGTAGAAGGAATAAAAGGAATTGACACATGTTATGTACATATGCCCAATCCCTACAATGAATATAATGTTTATGTACTGCAAACACGTACTAATAAATTTTTTTAAAAGATTGGAATAGAAAAAAATTAGTCCAGGAAACCCCCCAAGTCAATACACAACTGCTTATTAAGAAAGATTTAAGGGAGATTAGTAGAGAAAGGACAGTGTTTTAAAAAGTACTATTGTTATTTGATACCTATATGTAAAATGCATCTGTATCTTAAGTTATGTATGAAAATTCAAGATTGACTATAAAAATGTGAAATGTAACATTCTGACACTTTTGTAAGTCAAAAATGAAAAAGAACTGCAGGAAAAGATAGGATATGGTCTTAAACTACTTAAGAATTTATCAGATATCACACCAAAATTCTCAGCAATGTATGAAAAGAGTAAGTTACACTTCATAATGTTTTCAAATTTCTCTTTGAAATTTAATATTAATAGAGTGAAAAAACAATTCAAAAACTGGGAGAAAATATTTACAAAAATAAATGAAGTGAAAATATTTTATACAGAATATATAAAGAATTCTGTCATACTCATCAATAAGAAAGCAACTCCTGGGCT
>NW_004958229.1:0-1026 GCF_000276665.1 Chinchilla lanigera
ATATCCACGGCCTTTCATTGTTAATTTTTAAAAATATATTTTAATGTCTGATTTTAGGTCAGTTCAGATGTGTAACCAAATATGTATTTTGCAAAATGTTGATTGAAGTGATTTGTTTGTAAATTGTCCGTTGTTTTTGCATATACCCAGTTGATGTGAGAAAATTTTCGTTGTCTTTCCCTGAAGCCCTGATGATCAAGAGGACGAAGCAGATATTGTAAAGCTTTCTGTGAATTGTGAAAGTACAAAATATAGTAACTCAGTTTAAAAGAAAAAAAGAAAAAAGAAAGCCCGATAGACAAAAATTTAACTAATAAAGGCAAGGCTATTAGAATAATGACCGATTTCTCAACAGACACCTTAAAAGTCAAGTGAACTTTGAGTGAAGTTTTTCAACCACCACCCCATAAAAACCTAGGTTGCATCCAAGATTATTATAACCTGCAAAATTAGCCTTCAAAGCTGATGGTAAAATAACCTTCACAACAAAGAGAATTTAATGAAATTCATAACCACTAAACTGGCATTACAGAAAATAACTCCTGGGGGAACTCCAAATGGATGCAGCAAGGCAAACATTACCAGAGTTCAAATGACATAATGCACCTAACTCGAAGAGTAGTTAAATGAAAGGAAAATAGAAAGGAAGCTGGCATGAAAAATTAACACAATAACATGAGTGATACAGACAGGCACACTGGAACTAAAGTGAAAACCTAAATATGTCCTGCATGCTAGAGACACAACTAATCCATTTTTAAAACCAAAAAAACCCCATAGAGTGAAAAAGAAATGATGGAAAAAAGTACTCCATGTAACCAGAACAGAAAAAAACGCAGGAGTATATATGCGAATTTCACACAAAGTATAATCCAACTCATTACTGATCAGAAGAGACAACGGGGCATGGCGGACGTGGGGGTTGCTGTGGAGGGAGGGTCAACCTGCTTTGGCTTAAAACGGCTTACCTCCTGGGTGCCGGGCCCACAGCAGCCGCACCGCCCAACGCCGGCTTGTGGCACCACA
>NW_004958230.1:0-1024 GCF_000276665.1 Chinchilla lanigera
AGGCATGTGCCACTGAGCTATACTCCTAGCCCCTAGGAGTAGTGTATTCTAGATATGCAGTAGATCTGTGAGTAGTGGAAGAAAGTCCATGTGAAAACAACAACATGCAGTTGACCCATCAATGATTCCTGGGAGGGAGATGAAAGAATGCATGACCTGGAGATCATGAAAGTATATGTTTCATGATTTCTTATTCTCTGTTTCCTCTGGAGGAGAAATGATCCACTGAGCCCTGACCCATACAGAGCTCCAGCCATGTTTAGCAAGAAGGAAATGTTGTAGTCTTGGCTTTAATAATGTATCAGATGTTTGCCTCACCAAATAAAAGGGCAGAATCCTGGGGAGCTCCTCTGTCCATACCTGGTGGGTTCCCTTTGTGCAATCTCTGATTTAGGCTTCCCAGGAAATGACTGGAGCTCACCTACCTGGTGTACTTTGTAGTATCTCTTTGTAAATAGCAACTACACAAAATTACAGCAGCTTCATGTTTCACCAGCCTTATAAAACCTGCTCAGGGATTTCATTTCTTAGATTTTGCACCACTAGAAATGACCTAAACTCTCCTGCTTACCAAGAAAAAGTTCAAGAGCAAATGTACTTTTTTATTGTTCGTGGAGCTAGGAGATGTTACTTGATGTTTCAATCAGCGGTGTTCTGTGAAAAACAAAAAAATAAACAAGAAAAATAAGTCTGTTCAAAATGTATGTGATTCTCAGGAGAAAACAGAATCTGCACTCCTTTTAAAGAAATAAAACAAAACTTTAGTTGAGCTGTTAAAATCTCTTTGAGGAGGGTTTGGGGTATATAGCTCAGCAGCACAGTGCCTGTCCGGCAAGCACAAGGTCCAGAGTTTGATTCCCAGTACCAAAAAAAAAAGAAAGTCCCTCTTGGGAGAGAAAATTTCTGAAAAACAAGGATTAGTTGTATGTGATGGTGCACACCTATAATCCCAGTATTCTGGGGGGCCAAGGCAGGAGAACTGCAAGTGTGAGTCCAGCCCGGGCAACTTAGTCACTTAGTGAGA
>NW_004958231.1:0-1024 GCF_000276665.1 Chinchilla lanigera
TTTTTTCTGTTGGTGGTACTGGGGATTGAACACAGGCCTTCGCACTGAGCTACAGCCCCCAGCCCTTTTTTTATTTTTTATTTTGAGACAAGCTCTCACTAAGATGACCAGGCTGGGCTCGAGAACTTGTGACCCTCCTGCTTCAGCTCAGAGTGCTGAGATTAGGAGCACGCACCACTAGGCCTGGCCTCAAACTACAATTTTAAGAAAGGGCTGGGAATGTAGCACATCGGTGGAGGTCTTGCCTTGTGTATGTGAAGCCGCAGGTCAGAACTGGACGGACTCCGTAGGGTTCTCTAGATTTTGCGTTTGAGTGAGTTCGTAGTGCGTGTTTGTGAGTCAGGGAAATGGGCTGGCGTCTTGGGGAGCGAGAAAGGAACAACACTACTTAAGAGCTGGGAGAGTGGAAAGAGGGAGATGAGAGGGTACGGGAGGGCTCCATCGGGCCAAACTTCTTTTGGAGACTTGAAGACTGGCTTTTCTTTCCTTGCTTCTTTTGTGTCTTTTCTTCTTTTTGGTACCAGGACTAGAACTCAGGGCCTTCCCATGAAAGTACTGCGGCACTGAGCTTCATCGCTGGCCTGGAGACTGACTTTTTCAAGTGCTTCAACTCAAAATAACTAATATAATAATTCAGCACATTTCTAACTTCTTCAGTAAAGAAGCACATTTCTAGCTTGTTCAGTAGAACATCCGCTTATCTTTTCTTGTTTGTTTGTCTTTTTAGACAGGGTTTCACTATACAGTTCAAGCTGGCTTTGAACTCATCAGTCTTCCTGCCTCAGCCTCCGCATTGCTGAGATTACAGGTGTGGACCACCACACCCAGCTCCACTGTTGGTCTTTGATGAAAAGATGTAAAAGATACCTAAATAAAATGTGTAGCTTTTAGTTGGTTCCTGATTGAACAAGCTGATGGTTTACAAAAAGGCCTTCGAAACAAGCAGGGAAGTTTAAATCTGGACTCCGTGACAGACGTAGCAGGAATTGTGAGGAAAGGAAATGTTCTTAGTTTTAGGTTTTTT
>NW_004958232.1:0-1006 GCF_000276665.1 Chinchilla lanigera
TATATATATATATGAATAATGAAACATCCACAGGATGATGATCACTTGATCATAGTATATGATACTTTTAATGACTTGTTGAATTCTGTTTGCCAGGATCTTGTTGAGATCTTTCTGTTCTTGTTCATTAATGAAACTGATCTGTAATTTGCATTTTTAGTTGAGCTCTTATCTAGGTTTGAATTCTGGTAATGTTAATTTCTAGGAACTAGTTGGACAGTCCCATTCTCTCTTCAATTTTATTAAAGGGTTTGAGCAATATTGGCATTTGATCTTTCTGATGTTCTTGTTGTTTTTAGTTTCAAATCAGCCCAGCCCTGAACTTTTCTTGACTGGTAGATTTTAAATTATTCCCTCAATTTCATTGCTTATTATCAAGTAATTGAGGATTTTTATGTCTTCTTGGTTCCATTTGGGTAATTCTTATGTATGTAAGAACCTGTGAATTTCTTCTGGATTCTCCAAATTATTGGAAAATAAATTTTAAAAGTAAATACTGTATTTACTAATAATGTGGACTTATGCACTACTCATGTATGTTTTTTTCTTTTTCATTTTTAATTGCACTGATATTGCTCTTTTTTCTCCCTTTTTGGTGATATTGGCTATTTTATCTTCTTTGTTTATTTTTTTATTGAAGAACCATCTCTTTAATTCATTGATTCTTTGTATTTTTAGTCTCAATTTCATTAATTTCTGCTCTGGTCTTTGTAATTTTCTTCTTTGCACTAGTGTTAGACATAGATTTTTCTTGTTTTACTATGCCCTGTTCTTATTTTATACTAGGTTATTTATTTTAGTTCACTGTTTTCATGATGTGGGCATTTGCAGCTCTAAATTTCCCTCTTCACAGTGTATTCATTTTGTTCCATAGATTCTGGTACAACTTACTGCTATTATTATTTGATTCCAGGAAATGTCTAATTTTTCCTTGATTTCTTCTTAACTCACTGATCTTTGAGAGTATATTTAATCTCCAAGTGTTTACATAGTTTGTGTGGTTTCT
>NW_004958233.1:0-1018 GCF_000276665.1 Chinchilla lanigera
TTCATAAAAGGCACCCTCTAAATATTTCATTATTCCCCATACATAAACATGAGGACAGGGGAGTGTGAGGTTGCCTAAAATTACTTAGGTGCTACATTTAAAAAAAAACTATATCTACTTATGTATCTTATAAGGATTATTGCTTCAAAAACAGGTGGAATTCTTTCACACCATGCTGGAAGAACACTGCACAATACAAAGATCTATTTGCTTTCCTATCGCCCAATTTGGTTTGGGACTACATTCCTAGATTGTTTGATCTTAAATTCTTAAGTAGATTGTTTAATTTCTTCTTTTTTCTATTGCAGAACCTTTTGAGTCACAGTGATTTTATTATATTCTTTAGTTTTCACCCAAACTTCTGTGCTTCAGGTCAGATCAAAGCCTTGTATACCTAGAGGTGTTCCTTTTTTATTCCTTCAGTGTCTCTCACAAGTGATTTTATATGTGATGCTTTACCTGCTCTGGTCTTTTGCTGCCCTCTCATGGCCACTGTTGCTAGCTTTCCTTAGATCCACATGTATTTTTGAAATTGTGTGTAGGGGAATGAAGAGACAAACTCTTTAGAAACAACTATCAATTTAAGATGATGTATTTAAAAGTAATTTAAAATATATAAATAAATTTAAGGAGATAAGAGAGGCTTGCTGAGTTTGTTGCAGAGAAAAATATAGATTTACCTACCCAGAATATGTTTTATGGGGCCTTTGAAACTTACATGATATGCGGAATGCATAGACAGGGTGTCAGAGACCATATTTGATCAAAAGAAAAAGATAAAGACAAACATAAAAATACATAATCATAACAGTGGGAATATATCAAATGGTGACTATATAATAGGCGATATACTAACTACTTTGCATGCATCTCATTGAATCGGTACAACAGCACTCTGCGGCATATAGTATTACTGATCTTGATTTGAACTCGAATACCTCAAAACTTAGAGAGTTTAGGTGATTTGCCTGGGTTCTATAACTAGTAGGGCCAGAGTTGGAATACGAGCACAAGCCAT
>NW_004958234.1:0-1011 GCF_000276665.1 Chinchilla lanigera
GTCCGCAGTTAAGCATGAAGGCTCTAATGTCCAGGACACTTGAACCTTAACACTAGAAAGCCCCAGAATATTAGGGTTTGAAATATTCCCTCCAGACCTTTGTGCATTGAAGTACGACCATCAAAGTCTGTTTGGTCTATGGCCCCAATATCCTGATTCAAGGGTAACTGGTACAAGAACTACAAGATTCAAACTGAAGGCCCTAGGACTCTGTGGTTTCTAAGCCTATAATGGGAGCACCCTATTATATTTAAATTTTAAAAAACGCGTATTAACATATCCCAGAAAACCCACAGTAGCAAGAAAACTCAGAAACTTTGTTACCTAAGATTGTAATGGACCAGGGGTCTGTGGTGGCAGGTTGCTTCACCTCAAGGGTTCTGAGACACGTGGAGCTACAGAGACCCAGAATTTTGCAGTTGAGGGAGTCAACAGTTTCTGGAAACATAGACCAAGGTTTCAATGTTCCTAGGACTCTGTGGTTCTACGTCTCTCTGGTTACCACTATGTGAGGTACCAGGGCCCTGTGACAGGCTCAAACACAGAAGACCCAAGGCTGACGGGCTGATGGGAGGGGGAGATCTCTGGTCCTGGGGCTACACCGTTCCTGCATTCTCTGCTTTCTGGGCCTTTTAAGGGCAGGACTAAAAAAGGTCCCAAAGATCCTTCTTACCCGCTTCATTTGGTAGCAATCTTAGAGCCACTCAGGTCAATAACAAACACCACATTCTTCTCCACAGCTTAGTGACCTCTGGGGCCAAGGTAATGAATACAATAACTGCTGTAAGGGACAGAAAGAAAGGAAACCAGGAAGAGCTGTAAAAGCCAAACCCAGTCAAGCCCCTCTTGCTCTCCCGCGTAACTCCCTGGTCTTTCCTTCCTAAGACTTCTCACTGTTTACAGTTAAGTGGGCATGTGTGCGATTGTTTATTCAGTGTCTGTCTCCCCAAGCACAAGTCTGTCTCTGCTGCTCAGACCTTCATGCTGGGCCTCTCACACAGCTGTGAAGCA
>NW_004958235.1:0-1012 GCF_000276665.1 Chinchilla lanigera
CCGGGTTCCGGCTTCTGGCAGTGGCCACAGCTATGCTCCAGGCACCGTCCCTGCTTCCTGTGCTGCTCCTGCTGGCCAAGCCTGCTCCTGCCCTTGCCTGGTCACCGCCCCTGTGGTACCAGTTGAGGCTGGACTTACATCCCTGGGCGTGCGAGCCCAGCAGCCCGGAGGCCTGTGGGGGCATCCTGGGCTGTACCGGCTACTGGACAGGCCTGGGAGGGAGCCGCGTGTACCCCGTGGCTGGCGTCATGGCCACCACCACCATGATGCTAGTGATGGGTCGTCCGATGCTGCAGCGGTGGCGTGCACAGGTGACCTCGGGGGAGCACGACGCCTGTCCTCAGTACCTGTCTCCACGCGTGTCCCTTGGCCCGGAGCCTCCGCCCAGCCCTGCCCGCAGCCTGGCTGGCTCTGTGGGCCCCTCCGGACCTCTGCCTCCCCCGCACCTTATTGTCCCTGCACCCGGCCGCAGGTCTCCATGACGACAAGCCATCCATTCCCCGCCAGTCCCCCTCCGGCACCCCTTTTAGCGCCCCGCTCCTCATCCAGGCCCGGGCCGAGACTGTTCTCACCCAGGGCAAACCCTCAGGCTCGTCTCCGAAGCCCCCTTCCCAGCCCTCCGGCGCTGCCCTGTGTGCCTGCACCTTCTCCTAGCTGTCGCCAGCCCTGCCGCCCCTCGGCTCACTCCCGTCTCTGTCCTGCTCTCAGAGCCTGCACCCGGCCCCCAGCCTCCATGGACCCGGGAAACGGCGGGTTCCAGTCTCAGACCGCATCGTGCTCCTCAGGGTCCTTCACATGCTGGATGCCCTCCTGCTCCACATAGAGGCCCACCTGCAGCGCCTCGCCACCCAGCAGTGCAAATAAAGGAGACCCCCACCCGTCCAGGTGGCCCGACACGCGTGTCTCTGTCTGGTGGCCAGGCGCAGGGAGGGGGTGGCCTCACACCCTATTCTTTCCTGCCCTGTCGGGGCCCTGCGGCCCTTTCCACGCTTGGAGCTAGTGGGCCCATTGA
>NW_004958236.1:0-1005 GCF_000276665.1 Chinchilla lanigera
TGAAGAAAAAAAAAAACCCTACAATCTAAACCCTATTAAATTACCAGTTCACAAAAGCCTATAGGGCACTCAATAAAAGATACTAAAGAGGATTTAACTTAAAGCTAATTTACATTATTTTGGGGGAAAAGGTATATGACTGTGTTTCCAGACACAAAGCAGGGTCAGAATGAGTCTCATAAACCCAAAAGAATGTAAGGAGTGGTGGATATTCTGAGTTTGGCATAATGCCTCTTAGTCTCTACTGGGAGGGCATAAAAGAAAAAGAAAAGGACAAAAAATTGTACTTTGGATGATTGTGGTCAAATTTCATGAAAATCTTGAGAAATTTCATATCTACCCTTGGGATGCATAGGCTCACCAATTTTGAAGGTCTCTGGGTCCACTAAAATGTTTATACCATTCATGAAGTGATTTAGTTATTCACTCAACAAACATTTATTAAGCACCTGCTAAGTGCCAGGCATTACAGGCCAAAATATGCCATTGAACAAGAGAGGTATAGAGGATATAGCTGGAAAAGAGTGCTGCCCATAATAACTTTCTAGTGCCTGACTTCCAGGGGATGTATGCGACTTCAGCTTAGCCCATATTAATACTCCATTTCTCTCACCATAAGATGGTCCAAGTCAGGACATTCACTGTCTTTCCCCGGCACTAATATGCTGAATCAGGTAGCAGGGTTCTCTCTCTTCTCTGGGATTTCCATCTGGGCTAACACAAGCTGGAAGTATCTGCAGCCATGCCCGATAATCCTTAGCACTGAAGAAGTCTTTGTGTAGAAGGACACTGGGACCAACTGGCAAGAGATAGAGAAATAGGAGAAGAGGGGGTATAGAGATGAAGAAATAATGAGAATGAACCAATAACATAATTTGAATTTCTGTATTTAGAATCCACTCCACCTCTGTCCTTCTCAGATGTATGACTGATAAATTCCCTTCTTACTTAAGTGAGCTTGAGTCAAGTCTCTGTCACTTGCACCCAAAGAGCCCTGACTCAGAT
>NW_004958237.1:0-1005 GCF_000276665.1 Chinchilla lanigera
CCTGCCATTCATCATTCTATGATCTCGTTTATGTTAGTCCCCTTTTCTATATCCTAATTTATTAACTTGTAATAAAATGAAGTTGAATTGCATTAGTTGTTTTTAAACATTTCTTGCCACAAACTGTCATAAGACACACACTTAACAGCAAGATACAGTATAGTTATATACATACCAGTAAAGCTGAAACAAAACTTTTGTGAAACAGTTCTCAGCTTTATTATGTGCAGTATGCTCTAATACTTTCTGTGCTAGTCTTTTTCATGTTTTCAATTCTTGGCTGTGACCCAATAACTTGTCTTTAAAACCTCACTAACATTTCATAACCCACAATTTGAAGAACACTGAACCAATAGCTGTTAATCACTTCTTACAGATATACTATTCTATTACTTTGTCGTATATTTTCTTTGAACTAAATTTTTAACAACTATGACTAGTTTTATCAATATAATAGGAAAGCAGGGTAAAATCAATGTAGCCCATAACCACACAAATCTAGTGGACTACCAAATTATATATCAAGATATATTTTAAATTTTTTGAATATTTTAGAATATGCAATTATCCAAAATACTGTGCTGCCAGATTTTATTTTAACCTCTGGAAGACACTGTAACAAATCTTCCAGATATGAGGGAGAAAAACAATAATATTAGTAATACCCGTTACTGACTCTGAAAATCATTTCCCTTACTTATTCTTGTGTTGTTCTCCACTATAATTGGTCCTAAAAACAACTGCTCAGTAATGCCTTCTTAGGGAGCATTTATACTTCCATAGGTATGACTCTTACTCACGTAGACACCTTAATTCTTGTGTGATCCACACTATCAGTAGATTAGCAGGAAAATAATTCAAAAGACTCCAAAATTCAGTATATTAGTCCCAAACATCTTTATTGTGAAGAGTAGTGCAAATGCAAACACGGGTTCAACTTCTTCCAAATTCCAGTAATTATCCAACTACCAATTCTCACTGCCAGAATCCATCTTTCATGCATTA
>NW_004958238.1:0-1007 GCF_000276665.1 Chinchilla lanigera
AAAAAAAAAAAAAAAAAAAAAAAATTGCTTTTTTGGTTTATCAGTCTGCACAGCTGGGATCATAGGCAAGTGCCACCATGCCCAGTGTCATTTTTCATTTTTGAGAAAGGGTTTTGCTAAGTTGCAAAATTACCTGGGCTGGGCTTACATTTGCAATCTTCTTAGTTTTTGTTGTTGTTGCTGTTGTTTGTTTGTTGAGACAGGGTCTTGCTATGTAGTTCAAACTGGATTTCAACTCACTATGTAGCTTAGGCTGGCCTCAAACTCTCAGTGATCCTCCTGCCTCAGCTTTCCAAGTGCTGGGATTACAAACATGAACCACCACAACTGGCATTTGTCTTAGGTTTTATAAGTAGTCTAGGGATGATTTAAGGGATTTGGGGATTGTGCATGGGATATATGTAAATATTATGACATATATTGCATATATATCACACATATATGTATATACATATATAATATGTGTATATATTACATATATATTACATATATCAGGGACTTGGGCATTAGGAGATTTTGGTATGGGGTGTGTGTGTGCTGGAATCAACCTCCCCTCCCCCAATACCAAGTGGGGGAAGATTGTACCCACTTTGCCTCACTATGAATCTGCTGAAATGCTGGTTGAGCCATCTCTGTACTACCTTTGACCTAAAGATTATCTAGGTTAACTTAACTCAGAGTGGCACAGAGAGAAGTGGTTTCTCTGAGCTGGAAACTTGTAAGAGAAATCCACCCTAGGCCACCCAAAACTATTTATGTGGTAGAGGTGGCTCCTTATATTCATAGTGCGTGTGTGTGTGTGCGCGCGCACGCGCGCGCGTGTGTATGTGTGGTCCTGGGGATTCAATACAGGGCCTCTATACTGAGCCCAGTCCTTTTTTACTCTTCCTCCCTCCCTCCCTCCCTCTCTCCCTCTCTCTCTTTCTTTCTTTCTGAGACATTGTCTCACTATGTAGCTCAGGCTGGCCCTGAACTCACCCAGGCTGGCCTTGCAGCGATCCTTATGA
>NW_004958239.1:0-1000 GCF_000276665.1 Chinchilla lanigera
AGTCTGTAATAGGGTTGAACCCTCCTGGAACCATGAAATTATTTCATTTGTCTCGTTTATTTAAGCTTTTGCCATCCACTAATTTGGGAGATTGTAGGCCTGATCAGCCTGCAAAAACTAAGGTTTATTAACCTGGTACTGTGCTCCAACTCATGGCCGGGTGGACGCTCACTACCTCCCTGTTTTGCAGATGAGCTGAGAGGTGGCCGCACCCTAGCTAGGCGCTTCCTTGACCTGTCCGTGTTCACTGCCTGGATTCCTGCAACATTCTCCAGGAAGAGTGAGCCAGGGCGGGGGGCTCAGGTAATGGACAGGAAGGAAGAGCTGTGTAGGACAAGAGTGGTTCAGAAAACAGAGGGGCTCCTGACCTATGGCAGCACCACCACTGATCTTTTTTTAATTAAAAATTTTTTTTTCTAACACTCATCTTGAATCTGCAAATGACCTAGTCTTTCCTCTTGGCCTTTTGGAAGATGTAGTCTTTCAGAACCACTTGCTTGGCTGCTACAAGGACACATTCAAAGGTGTGGGTGAGGAGGTGCTGGGCTCTGTGGTTGCTCTCAGCCCACTGCTCACAGTGGTCACCCCCAGGGCAATTCCTAGGGTCCCTAAGAGGCAGCAACAGTATCTGAATATCTGTGTGTCTCCCAGGCCAAATCTATGTCTGCAGTCTCCAAGGGTCCATGAGGATGCAGCAGGAACCGCCTGGCACACCTGGGAGCTATTCTCCCACCATCCCTGACCGAAGACAGTGACAGACACCCAACTTCCAGGGGCCACCTCAGTGAGGGCTTCACACCCTGAATTCCCTTGTATCCCACTGGAGACCCCAGGAGCAGGGCCGGGGTGGGGGAATAGGAGGCCCTTGTCCCACCCAGGCAGGTCCCTCGCAAAAGTCCACACCTCCTTCTCACACCCTAGCTTCTTCCTGGCCAACGAGACCACAGCTCACTGTTCTGTGGACCCAGAAGCCCCTTGTTCTACCAGCATGGCCCTCCCT
>NC_021386.1:0-16580 GCF_000276665.1 Chinchilla lanigera
GTTAATGTAGCTTATAACAAAGCAAGGCACTGAAAATGCCTAGATGAGTTTCCAACTCCATAAACACAAAAGTTTGGTCCTAGCTTTTTTATTAGTTATATGCGAAATTATACATGCAAGGCTCCCCAATCCAGTGAGAATGTCCTTAAAATCTCTCAAGATCAAAAGGAACAGGTATCAGGTGCACTCACCAGTAGCCCACAACACCTTGTAAAACCACACCCCCACGGGACACAGCAGTAATTAAACTTAAGCAATAAACGAAAGTTTGACTAAGTTACGCAACACACCAGGGTTGGTAAATCTCGTGCCAGCCACCGCGGTCATACGATTAACCCGAACTAATAAACCTCCGGCGTATAGAGTGTTTTAGAACAATAAACAATAAGATTAAACTTTATTTAAGTTGTAAAAGACTCTAAATAAAAGTAAACCCAACAAACGAAAGTAATCTTAACCCATCTGAACACACGAAAGCTACGACCCAAACTGGGATTAGATACCCCACTATGCTTAGCCATAAACATAAAAACTCCACAACAAAAGTTTTCGCCAGAGAACTACTAGCAACAGCTTAAAACTCAAAGGACTTGGCGGTGCTTTATATCCACCTAGAGGGGCCTGTTCTATAATCGATAAACCCCGATCAACCTTACCACTTCTTGCTAATACAGCCTATATACCGCCATCTTCAGCAAACCCCTACATGGAACAAAAGTAAGCACAATAATCCCCATAAAAACGTTAGGTCAAGGTGTAGCCCATGAAGTGGAAAGAAATGGGCCACATTTTCTTACCAAGAAAATTAATTAACGACAGTCACTATGAAACTTAGAGATCTAAGGAGGATTTAGCAGTAAATTAAGAATAGAGAGCTTAGTTGAACCAGGCCATGAAGCACGTACACACCGCCCGTCACCCTCCTCAAATACCTCAACTGGTGAACACAAACCACCAAACACCGTACAAGAGGAGACAAGTCGTAACAAGGTAAGCGTACTGGAAAGTGTGCTTGGAAGAACAAAGCGTAGCTTAAACTAAAGCACTCGGCCTACACCCGAAAGATTTCAAAAAATGACCGCTTTGAACTAAACCTAGCCTGACACTTCCCCAACACAAAAACACCTTTCCCCTAGAACAAAACATTCACAAACTAAAGTATAGGTGATAGAAATTCTTTCAAGCGCTATAGAGATAGTACCGCAAGGGAAAGATGAAAGAGAAAATAAAAGTAAAAAACAGCATAGATTACCCCTACTACCTTTTGCATAATGAATTAACTAGAAATAATTTGACACAGAGAACTTCAGCCAAATCCCCCGAAGCCAGACGAGCTACTTTCGAACAGCTTAAAGAGCAAACTCGTCTATGTGGCAAAATAGTGAGAAGATTTGAAAGTAGAGGTGAAAAGCCTATCGAGCCTGGAGATAGCTGGTTATCCAAATAAGAATTTTAGTTCAACTTTAAGTCTTCCAAAAATAATAGCAACTTTAATGAAGACTTAAATGTTAATTTAAAGAGGGACAGCTCTTTAAAAAAGGATACAACCTGAACCAGAGGATAAACAACCAAAATCCCCTTAAGTTGGCTTAAAAGCAGCCACCAATTAAGAAAGCGTTCAAGCTCAACTAAAACAACCCACCCAATTCCACAAGCCCTAATAAATCCCTGGACTAACAATTGGATTAATCTATAGACACATAGAAGAGATAATGTTAATATTAGTAACGAGAGTATACTCTCCTTGCACAAGCCTACAACAACACAACCCAATTGATTAACAACCTAATAAAACAAAACACCCACTAGATCCTTATTAATCAATACTGTTAACCCAACACAGGAGTGCATAAAGGAAAGACTAAAACAAGCAAAAGGAACTCGGCAAAACAAGCCCCGCCTGTTTACCAAAAACATCACCTCTAGCATGACAAATATTAGAGGCACTGCCTGCCCAGTGACACACTGTTCAACGGCCGCGGTATCCTGACCGTGCAAAGGTAGCATAATCATTTGTTCTTTAAATAAGGACTTGTATGAACGGCAAGACGAGGGTTTAACTGTCTCTTGCTTTCAGTCAGTGAAATTGACCTTCCCGTGAAGAGGCGGGAATTAAAAAATAAGACGAGAAGACCCTATGGAGCTTTAATCTCCTAATACACCACTAGTAACCAAAATTCAAAAAGAATACAAAAACACAGCACATGTACTAGAGATTTTGGTTGGGGTGACCTCGGAGAATAACAAAACCTCCGAATGATAATAACTCAGGCCCAACAAGCCAAAGTTCCTATCATAAATTGACCCAAATAAACTTGATCAACGGACCAAGTTACCCTAGGGATAACAGCGCAATCCTATTCTAGAGTTCATATCGACAATAGGGTTTACGACCTCGATGTTGGATCAGGACATCCAAATGGTGCAGCAGCTATTAAAGGTTCGTTTGTTCAACGATTAAAGTCCTACGTGATCTGAGTTCAGACCGGAGCAATCCAGGTCGGTTTCTATCTATTCTAAATTCCCCCCAGTACGAAAGGACAAGGGAAATGAAGCCAATTGACCTATCACGCCTTAATAGTCAAAGAATGATATAATATTAATTCACAAACTATTCCCCAAGCTACCCTAGACAAGGGTTCGTTAAGGTGGCAGAGCCCGGTAAATTGCATAAAACTTAAGACTTTACACCCAGAGGTTCAACTCCTCTCCTTAACACCAATGTTCATAATCAACTTCCTCACCCTCATCATTCCCATCTTACTAGCCATAGCATTTCTAACCTTAATAGAACGAAAAATCCTAGGTTATATACAACTACGCAAAGGCCCAAACATCGTCGGCCCATACGGAATTCTCCAACCAATCGCGGATGCCCTAAAACTATTCATCAAAGAACCGGTACATCCCTCAACGTCATCAATTGTCTTATTCACCATTGCTCCCACACTAGCCCTGACACTAGCACTCTCACTATGAATCCCCATACCTATACCACACCCTTTAATTAATATAAACCTAGGAGCACTATTCATTCTAGCTACATCAAGCCTAGCAGTATACTCTATCCTCTGATCCGGATGAGCATCAAACTCCAAATACGCATTGTTTGGAGCACTACGAGCCGTCGCCCAAACAATCTCATACGAAGTAACACTTGCCATCATCCTCCTATCAATCCTATTACTTAACGGGTCATTCAACCTATCAACCCTATCATACACCCAAAAAAACATCTGACTACTACTACCTACATGACCCCTGGCCACAATATGATTCATCTCCACCTTAGCAGAAACCAACCGAGCCCCATTCGACTTAACCGAAGGAGAATCAGAACTAGTCTCAGGCTTTAACGTAGAATATGCCGCAGGACCATTCGCCTTATTCTTCATAGCCGAATACATAAACATCATCCTAATAAATGCCCTCACAACAATCATTTTCATCAACACTATACCCAACCCTCTACACCCAGAAATATTCACAATGAACTTCATACTAAAAACACTTTCTCTCACCGCCCTATTCTTATGAATTCGGGCCTCATACCCACGATTCCGATATGACCAACTCATGCACTTACTATGAAAAAATTTTCTCCCCTTAACCCTTGCCCTTTGCATATGACACATCTCCATACCCATAATCACATCCAGCATCCCTCCTCAAACAATCTAGAAATATGTCTGAAAAAGAGTTACTTTGATAGAGTAAAGCATAGAGGTAACAACCCTCTTATTTCTAGAACAATAGGAATTGAACCTACACCAGAGAACTCAAAACTCCCTGTGCTACCAATACACCATATCCTAATAGTAAGGTCAGCTAAATAAGCTATCGGGCCCATACCCCGAAAATGTTGGTTTATATCCTTCCCGTACTAATAAACCTAGCCACAACTTTAGTAATCTACCCAACTCTGTTTATAGGAACGATCATCACACTACTCAGCTCTCATTGACTACTAATATGAATCGGCCTAGAAATAAGCATACTAGCGGTCATCCCTATCCTCATAGGTAAAGCAAACCCACGATCCACAGAAGCAGCAACAAAGTACTTCATAACACAAGCAACTGCATCCATAGCCCTCCTCATATCTATCCTACTCACAGTAATACACTCAGGACAGTGGACAATCATCTACACCAACAACCAGACAACCTCTTTAATTATAACCTTAGCCCTGCTTATAAAACTAGGCCTCGCACCGTTCCACTTCTGAGTACCAGAAGTAACACAAGGAGTGTGTCTAAAATCAGGAATAATCTTACTAACATGACAAAAAATCGCGCCCTTATCCATCCTATTTCAAATCTCCCCGGTGATCAACCAATCCCTAACCCTTACCTCAGCAATTATATCAATCTTACTAGGAGGCTGAGGAGGGCTAAACCAAACACAATTACGAAAAATCCTAGCATATTCATCAATTGCCCACATGGGATGAATACTAGCAGCACTAATCTACAACCCATCAATTATACTATTCAACCTCATCATTTACATCGTGCTCACCTTATCAATATTCCTCACCTTATCCATCAACAACAACTCAACAACCCTCTCCCTTTCCCTTGCCTGAAGCTCCTCACCATTAATCATTATCATTATTCTCCTCCCACTACTATCTTTAGGAGGCCTCCCACCCCTAACTGGATTTTCCCCTAAATGAGTTATTATCCAAGAAATAGTGAAAAATAATAATATTATCCTCCCCACATTCATATCTATCACAGCCCTACTCAGCCTCTACTTCTACCTTCAACTAACCTACTCAACATCCCTAACCCTATTCCCTTCCACAAACAACACGAAAACCAAATGACACTTCCAACCTACAAAAAAAATCATCGCTCTACCATCATTAATCACCCTATCAACCCTACTCATCCCACTAACTCCCTCTATAATCATCCTAAACTAATCATCTAATAAAGGAAATTAGGTTAACAAGACCGGGGGCCTTCAAAGCCCCAAGCAAATACCATCACTATTTATTTCCTGAAATAAGGACTGTGAGATTATAACCCCACATCAACCGGACGCAAACCAGAAACTTTAATTAAGCTAAGCCCTTACTAGACTGGTGGGCTCCAACCCCACGAAAATTTAGTTAACAGCTAAACACCCTAAACAACTGGCTTCAATCTATTTCTCCCGCCTAAAGAAAAAAAAAGGCGGGAGAAGCCCCGGCAGGATTGAAGCTGCTCCTTTGAATTTGCAATTCAACATGAACAATCACCTCAGGGCTATGGTAGAAAGAGATTACCTCTGTCTTTAGATTTACAGTCTAATGCTTCCTCACTCAGCCACTCTACCTAACTATGTTCATCAACCGTTGATTGTTCTCCACTAACCACAAAGACATCGGCACATTATATCTTCTATTCGGTGCTTGAGCCGGTATAGTGGGGACTGCACTTAGTCTTTTAATCCGAGCGGAATTGGGTCAACCGGGAACGCTACTAGGCGATGACCAAATTTACAACGTAATTGTCACCGCCCATGCATTTGTCATAATCTTCTTTATAGTAATGCCTATTATAATTGGAGGTTTCGGAAATTGGTTAGTCCCCTTAATAATCGGAGCTCCTGATATAGCCTTCCCACGAATAAATAATATAAGCTTCTGACTTCTACCTCCTTCATTCCTACTATTGCTCACATCATCAATAGTTGAAGCCGGAGCAGGAACAGGATGAACGGTTTATCCCCCTTTGGCTGGAAACCTCGCACATGCAGGTGCCTCCGTTGATTTAACAATCTTCTCACTACACCTAGCAGGAGTCTCATCAATCCTAGGGGCTATTAATTTCATCACCACAATTATCAACATAAAGCCACCTGCTATAACACAATATCAAACACCACTATTCGTATGATCGGTCCTAATCACAGCTGTACTTCTCTTGCTCTCCCTGCCCGTCCTAGCTGCTGGAATTACAATATTATTAACAGACCGAAACCTTAATACTACTTTCTTCGACCCAGCAGGGGGCGGAGACCCTATCCTTTATCAACACCTATTTTGATTTTTCGGACACCCTGAAGTATATATCCTGATTCTTCCAGGATTCGGCATAATCTCCCACATTGTCACATTCTACTCTGGAAAAAAAGAACCTTTTGGATATATAGGAATAGTATGAGCAATAATATCAATTGGCTTTTTAGGATTTATCGTGTGAGCCCACCACATATTCACTGTCGGAATGGACGTTGACACCCGCGCCTACTTCACCTCAGCCACAATAATCATCGCAATTCCAACTGGCGTAAAAGTATTCAGCTGACTAGCAACTCTGCACGGAGGAAATATCAAATGATCCCCAGCCATGCTATGGGCATTGGGCTTTATTTTCCTTTTCACAGTGGGAGGATTAACCGGGATTGTTCTGGCCAACTCTTCACTAGACATTGTATTGCACGATACGTATTATGTGGTCGCACACTTCCACTACGTCCTGTCAATAGGAGCGGTATTCGCTATTATAGGTGGATTTGTACATTGATTCCCGCTATTCTCAGGTTATACCCTAAACTACGCATGAGCAAAAACTCATTTCTTCATCATATTCGTAGGGGTAAACCTAACTTTCTTCCCTCAACATTTCCTAGGGCTATCTGGAATACCACGACGGTATTCTGACTACCCTGACGCATACACATTCTGGAACGCCATTTCATCCTCAGGATCATTCATTTCTTTAACCGCTGTGATAGTAATAATCTTCATGATTTGAGAAGCTTTCGCATCAAAACGAGTGGTAACAAAAACTGAATTAACATCAATAAACCTAGAGTGACTACACGGATGTCCCCCTCCATATCACACATTTGAAGAACCCACCTTTATCAAAACCCCTTAACAAGAAAGGAAGGAATTGAACCCCCAAAAACTGGTTTCAAGCCAGCACCATAGCCTCTATGACTTTCTCAATAGAAGATATTAGTAAAACATTACATAACTTTGTCAAAGTTAAATCATTGGTTAAACCCCAATATATCTTCATGGCATATCCCTATCAACTAGGATTTCAAGATGCTACTTCCCCTGTCATAGAAGAACTTCTGCACTTCCACGACCACACGCTAATAATCGTATTCCTGATTAGCACATTAGTACTCTACCTTATCTCCCTAATACTGTCCACGAAACTCACCCACACCAATACAATAGATGCTCAAGAAATTGAAACCATTTGAACGGTCCTCCCTGCAATTATCCTTATTATAATCGCACTCCCATCACTACGAATCCTCTACATAATAGACGAAATAAATAACCCCCTACTAACAGTAAAAACCATAGGACACCAATGATACTGAAGCTATGAATACACCGACTACGAGGAACTCAACTTCGATTCATACATAATCCCCACAACAGAATTGAAACCCGGAGAACTTCGGCTCCTAGAAGTAGACAACCGATTAATTCTCCCAATAGAGACTCCAATTCGTATATTAATCTCGTCTGAAGATGTCCTCCACTCATGAGCTGTTCCATCCTTAGGTCTAAAAACAGATGCAATTCCAGGCCGACTAAACCAAACAACACTAATATCTCTACGACCTGGCCTATTCTACGGACAGTGCTCAGAAATCTGCGGATCAAACCATAGTTTTATACCCATCGTTTTAGAAATGGTCCCACTAAAATCATTCGAAAGCTGATCTTCATCAATGCTATAATCCATTATGAAGCTATCTCAGCATTAACCTTTTAAGTTAAAGACTTGGGAATTGATTTCCCCATAATGAATGCCCCAACTAAACACAGCAACATGATTCATCACAATCCTATCAATACTCATCTCACTATTCATTATCTTTCAATTAAAGATCTCAACATACTCATACAACCCTAACCCCCAAACACTCCCTCTAAAATACAAAAAACAAGAGATACCTTGAGAAAAAAAATGAACGAAAACTTATTTGCCTCTTTTGCCACACCAACACTAGCAGGCCTCCCAATCGTCACCCTCATTATCCTATTCCCAAGCATTTTCTTCCCATCACCTAATCGACTAACCAACAACCGCTTAGCTACATTCCAACAATGATTAATTAAGCTAGTCCTAAAACAAATGATACTAATCCACAACAATAAAGGACGAGCTTGATCCCTAATATTAATCTCCCTGATCATATTCATCGGGTCAACCAACCTACTAGGCCTACTACCCCACTCCTTCACTCCAACAACACAACTATCAATAAACCTAGGAATAGCCATCCCACTCTGGGCCGCAACCGTCGTATTAGGATTCCGCCATAAGACAAAAGCCTCCTTAGCCCACTTCCTCCCACAAGGCACTCCCGCTATACTAATCCCAATGCTCGTAGCAATCGAAACAATCAGTTTATTCATCCAACCGGTAGCACTAGCAGTTCGACTAACCGCTAACATTACCGCAGGGCACCTGCTCATGCACTTAATCGGAGGCGCAACCTCAGTCCTAATCCCTATCAGCCCAACCGCAGCCCTAACAACCTTTACTATTTTATTTCTTCTAACTATTCTCGAATTCGCTGTAGCACTTATTCAAGCATATGTCTTCACTTTACTAGTCAATCTATACCTACACGATAATACTTAATGACTCACCAATCACACGCCTACCATATAGTCAACCCAAGTCCCTGACCACTAACGGGAGCCCTATCAGCTCTTCTACTTACATCAGGATTAATCATATGATTTCACTTCAACTCAAAAACCCTTCTACTACTAAGTATGCTATCAAACCTACTCACCATATATCAGTGATGACGTGACATCGTACGAGAAGGAACCTACCAGGGACACCACACAACAATCGTTCAAAAAGGCCTACGTTATGGAATAGTATTATTTATCATCTCAGAAGTCTTCTTCTTCTCAGGATTCTTCTGAGCATTCTACCACTCAAGTCTGGCCCCTACACCCGAATTAGGAGGGTGTTGACCCCCTACAGGAGTCTTCACCATTAACCCCTTGGAAGTACCACTCCTCAACACATCCGTCCTTCTAGCCTCAGGAGTCTCAATCACCTGATCACATCATAGCCTCATAGAAGGAGACCGAAAACAAATAATTCAAGCCCTTACTATCACAATCTTGCTAGGCATTTACTTTACCCTCCTCCAAATCTCAGAGTACTTCGAGGCCTCCTTCGCTATCTCAGATGGAGTATACGGCTCCACATTTTTCGTCGCCACAGGATTCCACGGACTACACGTCATTATCGGATCAACATTTCTCTTGGTATGCCTCCTCCGACAATTCAACTTCCACTTTACATCAAACCACCATTTCGGGTTCGAAGCTGCAGCCTGATACTGACATTTTGTAGACGTCGTCTGACTCTTCCTATACATCTCCATTTACTGATGAGGCTCATACTTTCTTAGTATAACCAATACAATTGACTTCCAATCAATAAATTCTGACTATGCAACGGAAGAAAGTAATAAACACCCTCATCTCACTATTATCCAACTACCTATTAACCACACTACTTATTACCATCGCGTTCTGACTACCTCAACTAAACACCTACACAGAAAAGACCAGCCCATATGAATGCGGATTCGACCCTACGGAATCCGCACGATTACCATTCTCCATAAAATTCTTCCTAGTCGCAATCACGTTTCTCCTATTCGACCTAGAAATCGCCCTCCTCCTTCCCCTTCCATGGGCATCCCAATCTCCAAACCTGAAATTAACAATTCTAATATCTCTAGGATTAATCCTAATTCTAGCGCTAGGGCTAGCTTACGAATGATCTCAAAAAGGCCTAGAATGAGACGAATATGGTAATTAGTTTAAAAAAAAACAAATGATTTCGACTCATTAAATTATGTTCATATCATAATTACCAAAATGTCTTCAATCTCCCTAAACCTAATTACCGCGTTTACAATCTCATTCCTGGGAGCCATAATTTACCGATCTCACATCATATCGTCACTACTCTGCCTAGAAGGAATAATACTATCTATATTCATCCTGAGTTCCACCATCATCCTTAACCTCCACTATATATCCTTCTTCCCTATACCAATAATCTTACTAGTATTCGCGGCCTGCGAAGCAGCAATTGGCCTAGCCCTACTAGTAATGATTTCAAACACATACGGATTAGACTACGTACAAAACTTGAACCTACTACAATGCTAAAAATTATCATCCCCTCAATCATACTAATCCCCATAACCTGACTATCAAAAAACACCATAATATGAATTAACCCTACAATCCATAGCCTGATAATCGCACTGATAAGTCTGTCTTACCTAAATAAACTTGATATCACCAACCAAAACCACTCACTAAAATTCGCCTCCGATCCATTAACCTCCCCTTTACTCATTTTAACAACCTGACTTCTGCCCTTAATAATTATAGCCAGCCAACACCACCTAAGCAAAGAGACGGAAATCCGAAAAAAAACATACATCTCACTCCTCATCTTACTCCAAATTTCCCTAATCATAACTTTCACCGCTACTGAAATAATCATATTCTATATTCTATTTGAAGCGACCCTAATCCCCACACTAATCATTATCACCCGATGAGGAAACCAAACGGAACGAATAAAAGCCGGACTATACTTCCTATTCTACACCTTAGCTGGCTCCTTGCCCCTCTTAATTGCCCTAATCTACCTACAAAATTCACTAGGATCAATAAATTTCCTCCTATTCCCTTATAACAAACACATATTAAATTCAACATGATCAAACAGCCTACTATGAATCGCATGCGCTATGGCCTTCATAATTAAACTACCTATATATGGTCTCCACCTATGACTCCCCAAAGCTCATGTAGAAGCCCCAATCGCAGGCTCTATAGTCCTAGCAGCCATTCTCCTAAAACTAGGGGGCTACGGAATAATACGAATCTCCCAACTTTTGGAGCCTATAACAAATTACATAGCATATCCATTCATCCTTTTATCACTGTGAGGAATAATTATAACCAGCTCTATTTGCTTACGACAAACAGACCTAAAATCCTTAATTGCATATTCGTCCGTCAGCCACATAGCTCTGGTGATCGTAGCTATCCTCATCCAAACCCCATGAAGCTTTATAGGGGCAACTGCCCTAATAATCGCACACGGTCTCACATCATCCTTACTATTCTGTCTAGCAAATTCAAACTACGAACGAACCCATAGCCGAACCATACTACTAGCTCGAGGCCTACAAATAACCCTCCCACTTATATCAACATGATGAATCCTATCAAGCCTAACCAACCTCGCCCTTCCCCCCACTATCAACCTAGTAGGAGAACTGTTCATTATCCTATCAACCTTCTCTTGATCTAATTTCACTATCATCCTGACTGGCCTCAACATACTTATCACAGCCCTATACACCCTATTCATATTGATCACGACACAACGAGGAAAACCACCATACCATATCAGCAACATTACACCGACATTCACCCGAGAAAACTCTCTCATAGCCCTCCACATCATCCCTCTATTACTCCTCACCCTCAATCCAAAAATTATCTTGGGAAACTTATACTGTAATTATAGTTTAATAAAAACATTAGATTGTGAATCTAACAATAGAAGACCAAAACTTCTTATTTACCCAGAAGAAAGGATATTGGAACTGCTAATTCCAAACCACCATAACTAACGACTATGGCTTTCTTACTTTTATAGGATAGAAGTATTCCATTGGTCTTAGGAATCAAAGAATTGGTGCAACTCCAAATAAAAGTAATAAATCTATCCACTTCTTCATTTATTCTCACTCTTATTATCCTAACACTACCCATCTTCACCCCTATAACAAACTTACACAAAACCCTTCCCTATCCCAACTACGTAAAACTTATTATCTCTACATCGTTCTTTCTAAGCCTCATTCCTACCCTGATATTATTCAACTCCAACCAAGAAACCTTAACAACCAACTGAAACTGAATCATTGCCCCAACCATCCACATAAACCTAAACTTAAAAATAGACCACTTCTCAATTCTTTTTACATCCGTAGCACTATTCGTCACCTGATCAATTATAGAATTCTCCTTGTGGTATATACACTCAGACCCTCACATAAGCAAATTTTTCAAATACCTACTCATATTTCTAATCACTATAATGATCTTAGTATCAGCAAATAATCTCTTACAACTTTTCATTGGCTGAGAGGGAGTAGGGATCATATCTTTCTTGCTAATCGGGTGATGGCATGGACGAACAGACGCGAACACCGCGGCACTACAAGCCATTCTGTACAACCGCATCGGAGATATTGGAATAGTAATATCAATATGTTGACTTCTACTACACTCCAACACATGAGACCTTCAACAAATCTTCATTACCCAAAACCACCCCCACCTTCTCCCCCTAATAGGATTACTTGTTGCAGCTGCCGGAAAATCAGCACAATTTGGCCTCCACCCATGATTACCATCAGCTATAGAAGGCCCCACTCCTGTATCAGCATTACTACATTCAAGCACCATAGTAGTCGCAGGCATCTTCCTTCTCATTCGACTTTCACCCTTAATACAAAATAACCAAAATATCCTAACTGCCTCACTATGCCTCGGAGCCCTGACAACACTATTCACAGCTATCTGCGCTCTAACACAAAACGACATTAAAAAAATTGTAGCATTTTCTACTTCAAGCCAACTAGGCTTAATAATAGTAACTATCGGAATCAATCAACCACACCTAGCATTTCTCCACATTTGCACCCACGCTTTCTTCAAAGCCATATTATTCCTATGCTCAGGCTCAATCATCCACAACCTAAACGATGAGCAAGATATCCGAAAGATGGGGGGACTATATAAAACCCTTCCAATTACCACCTCATCCCTAATCATTGGAAGCCTAGCACTAACCGGAATGCCGTTCATAACAGGATTTTACTCAAAAGACCTAATCATTGAATCCGCCTGTACATCAAACACTAACGCCTGAGCCCTCCTCACAACTCTAATCGCAACATCACTAACAGCTGCCTACAGCACACGAATAATCTACTTCACCCTGCTAAACAATCCTCGATCAACCCCTCAACTAAACATAAACGAAAATAACCCTCTGATAGTCAACCCCATCAAACGACTATCAATTGGCAGCATCTTTGCAGGGTTTATCCTATCATATAACATCACCCCCACAGACATCCCACAAATAACCATACCCCTTTACCTAAAATTTTCCGCCATCCTAACAACCATTCTTGGCTTTACAATCGCAATAGAACTAAGCTCGATAACCCTAAACCTAAAAATCCACTATTCAAATAAACTATCTAACTTTTCAAACCTACTAGGATATTTCACCACACTCACTCATCGAATCCAACCACACAAAAACCTTCTAACAAGCCAAAACTTAGCCACATCAATAATTGATATAATCTGACTAGAAAAACTAATTCCTAAGAGCATCTCCAACTCCCAAATAACAGCTTCCTCATTAACCTCAAACCAAACAGGCCTAATCAAATTTTATTTCTTATCATTCCTACTCACCATCACCCTAGCTATTATAACAACCACCTACCTCTTCGAGTAAGCTCGAGAGCAATAAAAAGCCCAACAAACATGGATCAACCGGCTACAAACATCAGCCAATAATTATAACTGTAAATCGCAGCTACCCCTGCAGGATCCTCACTAAAAAACCCAACACTTCCACCCTCAACATCATACACTACTCAACTCCCTATATTATAAAATTCAACAACTATCTCAATATCATCTAGCTTAGCCCATGCGTACAAGAACAAAGCCTCAGCTACAAACCCCAAAATCAGTGAACCTCAAACGACTCCACTAGACAACCATGTATCAGGGTATCGCTCTATTGCTATAGCGGCTGTGTAACCAAACACCACCATTATACCCCCTAAATATACCAAAAATACCAACAACCCTAAAAATGACCCCCCACAAACTAAAATAATCCCACACCCAACTCCACCACTAACAACCAATGACAATCCCCCATAAATAGGTGAAGGTTTTACAGAAAAACAAATAAAACCTAAGATAAATAAAACACTAAAAATGTAAACTATATTCAAAATCATAATTCCCACATGGAATCTAACCATGACCAATGATATGAAAAACCATCGTTGTACTTCAACTACAAGAACTAATGACCAATACACGCAAATCACACCCCTTACTTAAAATAATCAACCACTCATTCATCGACCTGCCAACCCCATCCAACATCTCAACCTGATGGAATTTTGGCTCTTTATTGGGTGTATGCCTAATTTTACAAATTATCACCGGATTATTTCTAGCAATACACTACACCGCAGACACCACCACGGCATTCTCATCAGTCACCCACATCTGCCGAGACGTAAACTACGGCTGGCTGATCCGATACCTCCATGCTAACGGAGCATCTATATTCTTTATCTTCCTTTACTTCCACGTAGGGCGAGGAATTTATTACGGATCATACTTATTCCTAGAAACCTGAAACATCGGAGTCATCCTACTATTAACGGTCATGGCAACAGCCTTCATAGGGTACGTCTTACCATGAGGACAGATATCATTCTGAGGCGCTACAGTAATCACAAACCTCCTCTCAGCTATTCCTTATATCGGACCCACTCTCGTAGAGTGAATTTGAGGCGGATTCGCAGTAGACAAAGCAACCCTAACTCGATTTTTTGCATTCCACTTCATCCTACCATTCATCATCACAGCCCTAGTACTCGTCCATCTTTTATTCCTCCACGAAACTGGATCAAACAACCCATCAGGCCTTAACCCAAACTCAGACAAAATCCCATTTCATCCATACTACACAATTAAAGACATCCTGGGGATACTCCTCATAATACTAGCCCTTTTAACCCTGACATTATTCTCTCCCGACCTCCTAGGAGACCCAGACAACTATACACCGGCCAACCCACTAAACACGCCCCCTCACATTAAACCCGAGTGATATTTCCTTTTTGCATATGCCATCCTACGATCAATCCCGAACAAACTAGGAGGAGTATTAGCACTAATCTCTTCAATCCTAATCTTATTACTCTTCCCAACTCTGCACTTATCAAACCAACGCAGTATGATATTCCGCCCTATTAGCCAGTGTTTCATATGAATCCTAGTAGCCAACCTTTTAATCCTCACATGAATTGGGGGCCAACCGGTAGAATACCCATTCATCGCCATCGGCCAACTAGCATCCATCTCCTACTTCCTCACCATCCTAATTCTCCTACCACTAACAAATATACTAGAAAACAAACTACTGAAATGAAGAGCCTTTGTAGTATAAAAATTACTCTGGTTTTGTAAACCAGGAATGGAGACACCACTCTCCCAAAGACACCCTCAAGGAAGAAGTGACAAACTCCACCATCAGCACCCAAAGCTGAAATTCTCGTTAAACTATTCCCTGTAACAGCCATGACTCATCTATATATAAATAACGGGTGCAATCCACACCCATGCCATGTACATCGTGCATTAAATGCACCTCCCCATACACTTATGTATATCCCCATACAATGTATAATAGGACATAAACCATTACATGTTTAATCAACATTAAACCCTCCCCCCCATGACTAATAAGCACGCACCCAGAATTAAGAAGTACATAATACATCCCAAACCTTACGCAACTCAACTGCTCGACAATACGGATATTCACCCCCAAACTAAACCTCAAACCTTACATAAAACATAGAATGCGTTACATAGACATTAGCGCATAAAGTCAAATAAATCCTCGTCAATATGACTATCCCCTTCCACAAGGTGTCCCTTGATCTACCATCCTCCGTGAAACCATCAACCCGCCAGACAGGTGTCCCTCTTCTCGCTCCGGGCCCATCTTAATGTGGGGGTTTCTATAAAGGAACTTTATCAGACATCTGGTTCTTACTTCAGGGCCATACAAACTAAGATCGCCCACTCGTTCCCCTTAAATAAGACATCTCGATGGACTAATGACTAATCAGCCCATGCTCACACATAACTGTGGTTTCATGCATTTGGTATCTTTTAATTTTCGGGGATGCTGTGACTCACCATCGCCGCCAGGCATGGTCTCCAGTCAATTCAATTGAAGCTGGACTTATTAATGAATATCCTTCAGCCACATAGTATTATTTCTGTTGTGATTCAGTTTAATGCTAGAATGACATAACCTTAAAGCGTACGCACACACGTACGCACGCACACACATACGCACACACATACGCACACACGTACGCACACACGTACGCAAGATAAACCAACGGTATCTATTAACAAACCCCCCTTACCCCCCGTAAAAGCTACAGACTAACTACGCGAACCAAATATCCGCGCATTATGGATTCATCTCCTGCCAAACCCCAAAAACAAGAAACAAACACATAAATCTGTGGGCCCAAACGTTAATAGATTCATTTTCTCCCCATTTCATAGAATGTAAATCACACATTTTTACCTTCATGTCAGTACTGAACTACCACCCCAAGCACAAACTTCCCCCGCCCTTCCTTCCTTTCCCTTCTCCCAAACCTCTCCCCATTCTATGAACTTCTAGAAA